>NW_027518734.1:327500-332500 GCF_043159265.1 Tasmannia lanceolata | reverse complement strand
GCAGGGGTAAGCCGCCGAGCCTAGCAAGGTAGGTGTGCTCCCAAAACCAAACAACGCACAAAGGGAGCAAACACGGGCAAACAAGTGACGCCATGGCCTACTCGCCCACCGCCCTCTATATTGCCTAACCTTGGCAACCATGGTCCATTCCCCACTATATGCCATGGCCTTGTGCCCATGGTCTTCACAAGACAGCATCCAAGGCGCCTGAAAGGCCAAGGGAGCCCAACCCAGCAATGCCCAGCCAAGGCCAGGCATTCCAGTGCCTACCCGGGCAAAAACGCCCAAAGCATGCCCCATTCGTTAGCCTATCCAGGCAAAAACGCCCAAAACCAGCCCATTCCAGTGCCTATCCGGGGAAAACGCCCAAAGCATGCCCATTCCTTAGCCTATCCAGGCAAAAACGCCCAAAACCAGCACATTCCAGTGCCTATCCGGGCAAAAACGCCCTAAGCCTGCGCATTCCAGCGCCCCGCAGCATGCCACCCTCCTATAGGGTTTGCGCAACCAACCCGCCTAACCACCAGTGGCAACCAAAGGTGCTGTTAGCGACGACTTCTGAAGACGCAACGAGACGCGACGGGTTTGCGCCCAGACGCGACGAGGCGATGCGGGATCTGCGCCCAACCGTGCCTACACCCGCCGACTTGATGCGGGAGCTGCTGGCCCAAGCATGCCTAGCGTGCAAGGCCTGCGTGCAAGGCTAGTGTGCAAGGCTCGTGGGCAAGGCTAGTGCGCAAGGCTAGTGCCCAAGGTCTGTGTGCAAGGCTAGTGCCCAAGGCTAGTGAGCATGGCCTGTGTGCAAGGCTAGTGTGCAAGGCTTGTATGCAAGGCTAGTGTGCAAGGCTGGTGTGCAAGGCTTGTGGGCAAGGCTGGTGCGCAAGGCTAGTTCCCAAGGGTTGTGTGCAAGGCTAGTGCCCAAGGCAAGTGCGCAAGGCTCGTGCCCAAAGCTAGTGCGCAAGGCTTGTGTGCAAGGCTACTGCGATGGGCCAGTGCCCAAGGCTTGTGAGCAAGGCTTGTATGCATGGCTTGTGTGCAAGGCTAGCGTCCAAGGCTTGTGCGCATGGCTTGTGCGCAAGGCTTGTGTCCAAGGCTTTTGTGCAAGGCTCGTGCGCAAGGCTAGTGTGCAAGGCTTGTGCGCATTGGCAGGTAGCCCACCAGCATGCACGATCCAAATGCCACTCACGCGACAACACGGTGCCAAGCCGGGCATGGTGTGCACTCAAAACCAATCAACGGACAGAGGTCATGCGTCATGGGGGGGATCTAGCAAGGCCATGGGGAAGGTCATGGAGGACCTTGGAAGCAAGCGCAAGACGAGAGCGAATCGAACAAGGGGCCAGGACGGGGCCTTGTGCCCATGGTCTTCGCAAGACAGCGTCCAAGGCACCCGAAAGCCCAAGGGAACCCAAACCCGGCCGACACTTGCAATCGCACATGCTCTCTGCAACACACCATCAATGCCGCCCAACGGGGCCAGCACGAGCAGTCCTCCGCGGTCCCCTGGCCCTGCGCACGTTTGTCTTCGAAACCGAGCATCAATGCCACAGAAAGTGCCGGGGCGCCAGCTGGAGCCATCATCCGCGTTGCCATGGCTCGCTTGGCCTTGGCTTGCCAGGCCCCGACACGAGCAATCGCGCATTTTCTTTGCAACCGACCATCAATGCCGCCCAACGGGGCCAGCACGAGCAGTCATCCGCGGTCCCCTGGCCCTGCGCACGTTTGTCTTTGAAACCGAGCATCAATGCCACAGAAAGTGCCGGGGCGCCAGCTGGAGCCATCATCCGACGTGCCATGGCTCTGGTCCCATGGTCTTCGCAACCGAGCATTCGTGACACCCGCGGGGCCAGGACACCAACCCTTCCGACACGAGCATTCGCGCATGTTCTTTGGCCACACAACGGCGCCAGCACGAGCAAAATCATCCGCGGTGCGGTGGCCTTGCACGGCCTTTTGTCTTTGGAACCAACCATCAGTGCCACGGGAAGTGCCGGAGTCCCGGCATCCGCGGTGCCAAGTCATTGCGCCCTTGGTCTCTGCAGCGGGGCATGCCGGGCACTCCCAACCATTGCAAGCAAGCAAGCAAGCAAGAAAGAAAGTAAGTAAGTAAGTAAGTATTACATATAGGGGCGGGACATGCGGGGAGATCTGCGAAACGTGCATTACGGGGCACACGCGTACCTACCGGGGCATACCGACCCCTATTGGGGCACACGTGTGCATATCGGGGCATACCGGGCCTATCGGGGCACACGCGTACATACCGGGGCATACCGAGCCCTACTGGGGCACACGTGCGCATATCGGGGCGTACCAAGCCTATCGGGGCATACGCATGTATCCCAAGGCATACCGAGTCAATCCGGGCATACGCGTTCATACCGGGGCGTAACGGGCCTATCGGGGCATACTTGGGCATATCCGGGCAAAAAATGCCCAAAACTTGCGCAACCTTGGCAACCGTGGTCCATTCCTCTCTATATGCCTAGCCTTGCCAACCGTGGTCCATTCCTCACTATATGCCATGGCCTTGTGCCCATGGTCTTCCCAAGACAGCGTCCAAGGCCCCCGGAAGGCCAAGGGAGCCCAACCCAGCAATGCCCTGCTATGGCAAGCCAAGGCCAAGCATTCCGGTGCCTATCCGGGCAAAAATGCAATTCCTCTCTATATGCCTAGCCTTGGCAACCGTGGTCCATTCCCCACCATATGCCATGGCCTTGTGCCCATGGTCTTCCCAAGACAGTGTCCAAGGCGCCCGGAAGGCCAAGGGAGCCCAACCCAGCAATGCCCTGCTTTGGCAAGCCAAGGCCAAGCATTCCGGTGCCTAACCTTGGCAACCGTGGTCCTTTCCTCACCATATGCCATGGCCTTGTGCCCATGGTCTTCGCAAGACATCGTCCAAGGCGCCCAAAAGGCCAAGGGAGCCCAACCCAGCAATGCCTTGCTAGGACAAGCCAAGGCCAAGCATTCCGGTGCCTATCCGGGCAAAAACGCCCAAAGCATGCCCATTCCTTAGCCTATCCAGGCAAAAACGCCCAAAATCTGCACATTCTAGTGCCTATCCGGGCAAAAACGCCCACCAGCATGCCACCCTCCTATAGGGTTTGCGCAACCAACCAGCCTAACCACCAGTGGCAACCAAAGGTGCTGTTAGCGACGACTTCTGAAGACGCAACGAGACGCGACGTGTTTGCGCCCAGACGCGACGAGACGATGCGGGATCTGCGCCCAAGAATGCCTAGACCCGTCGACTTGATGCGGGATCAGCTCGCCCAAGCATGCCTAGTGTGCAAGGCCTGTGTGCAAGGCTAGTGTCCAAGGCTAGTGTGCAAGGCTCATGTGGAACGCTAGTGCGCAAGGCTAGTGACCAAGGCTTGTGTGCCAGGCCCGTGTGCAAGGCTAGTGTCCAGGGCTTGTGTGCATTGCTTGAGTGCAAGGCTTGTGTGCATTGCTCGAGTGCATGGCTTGTGTGCAAGGGTTGTGCGCAAGGCTAGTGTGCGGGGCTTGTGCGCATGGCTAATGTGCACGGCTTGTGTGCATGGCTACCGTGCAAGGCTAGTTTGCATGGCTAGGGTGCAAGGCTCGCATGCGAGGCTAGTGTGCAAGGCTGCGTGCAAGGGAAGCGTGCAGGGCGAGTGTGCGAGGCCACTGTGCACGGCGCCAGCACTAGCGAGCCATCATCCGCGTTGCCATGGCTCGCTTGGCCTTGGCTTGCCAGGCCCCGACACGAGCAATCGCGCATTTTCTTTGCAACCGACCATCAATGCCGCCCAACGGGGCCAGCACGAGCAGTCATCCGCGGTCCCCTGGCCCTGCGCACGTTTGTCTTTGAAACCGAGCATCAATGCCACAGAAAGTGCCGGGGCGCCAGCTGGAGCCATCATCCGACGTGCCATGGCTCGCTTGGCCTTGGCTTGCCGGGCCCCGACACGAGCAATCGCGCATTTTCTTTGCAACCGACCATCAATGCCGCCCAACGGGGCCAGCACGAGCAGTCATCCGCGGTCCCCTGGCACTGCGCACGTTTGTCTTTGAAACCGAGCATCAATGCCACAGAAAGTGCCGGGGCGCCAGCTGGAGCCATCATCCGACGTGCCATGGCTCTGGTCCCATGGTCTTCGCAACCGAGCATTCGTGACACCCGCGGGGCCAGGACACCAACCCTTCCGACACGAGCATTCGCGCATGTTCTTTGGCCACACAACGGCGCCAGCACGAGCAAAATCATCCGCGGTGCGGTGGCCTTGCACGGCCTTTTGTCTTTGGAACCAACCATCAGTGCCACGGGAAGTGCCGGAGTCCCGGCATCCGCGGTGCCAAGTCATTGCGCCCTTGGTCTCTGCAGCGGGGCATGCCGGGCACTCCCAACCATTGCAAGCAAGCAAGCAAGCAAGAAAGAAAGTAAGTAAGTAAGTAAGTATTACATATAGGGGCGGGACATGCGGGGAGATCTGCGAAACGTGCATTACGGGGCACACGCGTACCTACCGGGGCATACCGACCCCTATTGGGGCACACGTGTGCATATCGGGGCATACCGGGCCTATCAGGGCATACCGGGCCTATCGGGGCACACGCGTACATACCGGGGCATACCGAGCCCTACTGGGGCACACGTGCGCATATCGGGGCGTACCAAGCCTATCGGGGCATACGCATGTATCCCAAGGCATACCGAGTCTATCCGGGCATACGCGTTCATACCGGGGCGTAACGGGCCTATCGGGGCATACTTGGGCATATCCGGGCAAAAAATGCCCAAAACTTGCGCAACCTTGGCAACCGTGGTCCATTCCTCTCTATATGCCTAGCCTTGCCAACCGTGGTCCATTCCTCACTATATGCCATGGCCTTGTGCCCATGGTCTTCCCAAGACAGCGTCCAAGGCCCCCGGAAGGCCAAGGGAGCCCAACCCAGCAATGCCCTGCTATGGCAAGCCAAGGCCAAGCATTCCGGTGCCTATCCGGGCAAAAATGCGATTCCTCTCTATATGCCTAGCC
>NW_027518734.1:315000-317500 GCF_043159265.1 Tasmannia lanceolata | reverse complement strand
CAATGCCACAGAAAGTGCCGGGGCGCCAGCTGGAGCCATCATCCGCGTTGCCATGGCTCGCTTGGCCTTGGCTTGCCAGGCCCCGACACGAGCAATCGCGCATTTTCTTTGCAACCGACCATCAATGCCGCCCAACGGGGCCAGCACGAGCAGTCAACCGCGGTCCCCTGGCCCTGCGCACGTTTGTCTTTGAAACCGAGCATCAATGCCACAGAAAGTGCCGGGGCGCCAGCTGGAGCCATCATCCGACGTGCCATGGCTCTGGTCCCATGGTCTTCGCAACCGAGCATTCGTGACACCCGCGGGGCCAGGACACCAACCCTTCCGACACGAGCATTCACGCATGTTCTTTGGCCACACAACGGCGCCAGCACGAGCAAAATCATCCGCGGTGCGGTGGCCTTGCACGGCCTTTTGTCTTTGGAACCAACCATCAGTGCCACGGGAAGTGCCGGAGTCCCGGCATCCGCGGTGCCAAGTCATTGCGCCCTTGGTCTCTGCAGCGGGGCATGCCGGGCACTCCCAACCATTGCAAGCAAGCAAGCAAGCAAGAAAGAAAGTAAGTAAGTAAGTAAGTATTACATATAGGGGCGGGACATGCGGGGAGATCTGCGAAACGTGCATTACGGGGCACACGCGTACCTACCGGGGCATACCGACCCCTATTGGGGCACACGTGTGCATATCGGGGCATACCGGGCCTATCGGGGCACACGCGTACATACCGGGGCATACCGAGCCCTACTGGGGCACACGTGCGCATATCGGGGCGTACCAAGCCTATCGGGGCATACGCATGTATCCCAAGGCATACCGAGTCAATCCGGGCATACGCGTTCATACCGGGGCGTAACGGGCCTATCGGGGCATACTTGGGCATATCCGGGCAAAAAATGCCCAAAACTTGCGCAACCTTGGCAACCGTGGTCCATTCCTCTCTATATGCCTAGCCTTGCCAACCGTGGTCCATTCCTCACTATATGCCATGGCCTTGTGCCCATGGTCTTCCCAAGACAGCGTCCAAGGCCCCCGGAAGGCCAAGGGAGCCCAACCCAGCAATGCCCTGCTATGGCAAGCCAAGGCCAAGCATTCCGGTGCCTATCCGGGCAAAAATGCAATTCCTCTCTATATGCCTAGCCTTGGCAACCGTGGTCCATTCCCCACCATATGCCATGGCCTTGTGCCCATGGTCTTCCCAAGACAGTGTCCAAGGTGCCCGGAAGGCCAAGGGAGCCCAACCCAGCAATGCCCTGCTTTGGCAAGCCAAGGCCAAGCATTCCGGTGCCTAACCTTGGCAACCGTGGTCCTTTCCTCACCATATGCCATGGCCTTGTGCCCATGGTCTTCGCAAGACATCGTCCAAGGCGCCCAAAAGGCCAAGGGAGCCCAACCCAGCAATGCCTTGCTAGGACAAGCCAAGGCCAAGCATTCCGGTGCCTATCCGGGCAAAAACGCCCAAAGCATGCCCATTCCTTAGCCTATCCAGGCAAAAACGCCCAAAATCTGCACATTCTAGTGCCTATCCGGGCAAAAACGCCCACCAGCATGCCACCCTCCTATAGGGTTTGCGCAACCAACCAGCCTAACCACCAGTGGCAACCAAAGGTGCTGTTAGCGACGACTTCTGAAGACGCAACGAGACGCGACGTGATTGCGCCCAGACGCGACGAGACGATGCGGGATCTGCGCCCAAGAATGCCTAGACCCGTCGACTTGATGCGGGATCAGCTCGCCCAAGCATGCCTAGTGTGCAAGGCCTGTGTGCAAGGCTAGTGTCCAAGGCTAGTGTGCAAGGCTCATGTGGAACGCTAGTGCGCAAGGCTAGTGCCCAAGGCTTGTGTGCCAGGCCCGTGTGCAAGGCTAGTGTCCAGGGCTTGTGTGCATTGCTTGAGTGCAAGGCTTGTGTGCATTGCTCGAGTGCATGGCTTGTGTGCAAGGGTTGTGCGCAAGGCTAGTGTGCGGGGCTTGTGCGCATGGCTAATGTGCACGGCTTGTGTGCATGGCTACCGTGCAAGGCTAGTTTGCATGGCTAGGGTGCAAGGCTCGCATGCGAGGCTAGTGTGCAAGGCTGCGTGCAAGGGAAGCGTGCAGGGCGAGTGTGCGAGGCCACTGTGCACGGCGCCAGCACTAGCGAGCCATCATCCGCGTTGCCATGGCTCGCTTGGCCTTGGCTTGCCAGGCCCCGACACGAGCAATCGCGCATTTTCTTTGCAACCGACCATCAATGCCGCCCAACGGGGCCAGCACGAGCAGTCATCCGCGGTCCCCTGGCCCTGCGCACGTTTGTCTTTGAAACCGAGCATCAATGCCACAGAAAGTGCCGGGGCGCCAGCTGGAGCCATCATCCGACGTGCCATGGCTCGCTTGGCCTTGGCTTGCCGGGCCCCGACACGAGCAATCGCGCATTTTCTTTGCAACCGACCATCAATGCCGCCCAACGGGGCCAGCACGAGCAGTCATCCGCGGTCCCCTGGCACTGCGCACGTTTGTCTTTGAAACC
>NW_027518734.1:300000-305000 GCF_043159265.1 Tasmannia lanceolata | reverse complement strand
GCGACGAGGCGATGCGGGATCTGCGCCCAACCGTGCCTACACCCGCCGACTTGATGCGGGAGCTGCTGGCCCAAGCATGCCTAGCGTGCAAGGCCTGCGTGCAAGGCTAGTGTGCAAGGCTCGTGGGCAAGGCTAGTGCGCAAGGCTAGTGCCCAAGGTCTGTGTGCAAGGCTAGTGCCCAAGGCTAGTGAGCATGGCCTGTGTGCAAGGCTAGTGTGCAAGGCTTGTATGCAAGGCTAGTGTGCAAGGCTGGTGTGCAAGGCTTGTGGGCAAGGCTGGTGCGCAAGGCTAGTTCCCAAGGGTTGTGTGCAAGGCTAGTGCCCAAGGCAAGTGCGCAAGGCTCGTGCCCAAAGCTAGTGCGCAAGGCTTGTGTGCAAGGCTACTGCGATGGGCCAGTGCCCAAGGCTTGTGAGCAAGGCTTGTATGCATGGCTTGTGTGCAAGGCTAGCGTCCAAGGCTTGTGCGCATGGCTTGTGCGCAAGGCTTGTGTCCAAGGCTTTTGTGCAAGGCTCGTGCGCAAGGCTAGTGTGCAAGGCTTGTGCGCATTGGCAGGTAGCCCACCAGCATGCACGATCCAAATGCCACTCACGCGACAACACGGTGCCAAGCCGGGCATGGTGTGCACTCAAAACCAATCAACGGACAGAGGTCATGCGTCATGGGGGGGATCTAGCAAGGCCATGGGGAAGGTCATGGAGGACCTTGGAAGCAAGCGCAAGACGAGAGCGAATCGAACAAGGGGCCAGGACGGGGCCTTGTGCCCATGGTCTTCGCAAGACAGCGTCCAAGGCACCCGAAAGCCCAAGGGAACCCAAACCCGGCCGACACTTGCAATCGCACATGCTCTCTGCAACACACCATCAATGCCGCCCAACGGGGCCAGCACGAGCAGTCCTCCGCGGTCCCCTGGCCCTGCGCACGTTTGTCTTCGAAACCGAGCATCAATGCCACAGAAAGTGCCGGGGCGCCAGCTGGAGCCATCATCCGCGTTGCCATGGCTCGCTTGGCCTTGGCTTGCCAGGCCCCGACACGAGCAATCGCGCATTTTCTTTGCAACCGACCATCAATGCCGCCCAACGGGGCCAGCACGAGCAGTCATCCGCGGTCCCCTGGCCCTGCGCACGTTTGTCTTTGAAACCGAGCATCAATGCCACAGAAAGTGCCGGGGCGCCAGCTGGAGCCATCATCCGACGTGCCATGGCTCTGGTCCCATGGTCTTCGCAACCGAGCATTCGTGACACCCGCGGGGCCAGGACACCAACCCTTCCGACACGAGCATTCGCGCATGTTCTTTGGCCACACAACGGCGCCAGCACGAGCAAAATCATCCGCGGTGCGGTGGCCTTGCACGGCCTTTTGTCTTTGGAACCAACCATCAGTGCCACGGGAAGTGCCGGAGTCCCGGCATCCGCGGTGCCAAGTCATTGCGCCCTTGGTCTCTGCAGCGGGGCATGCCGGGCACTCCCAACCATTGCAAGCAAGCAAGCAAGCAAGAAAGAAAGTAAGTAAGTAAGTAAGTATTACATATAGGGGCGGGACATGCGGGGAGATCTGCGAAACGTGCATTACGGGGCACACGCGTACCTACCGGGGCATACCGACCCCTATTGGGGCACACGTGTGCATATCGGGGCATACCGGGCCTATCGGGGCACACGCGTACATACCGGGGCATACCGAGCCCTACTGGGGCACACGTGCGCATATCGGGGCGTACCAAGCCTATCGGGGCATACGCATGTATCCCAAGGCATACCGAGTCTATCCGGGCATACGCGTTCATACCGGGGCGTAACGGGCCTATCGGGGCATACTTGGGCATATCCGGGCAAAAAATGCCCAAAACTTGCGCAACCTTGGCAACCGTGGTCCATTCCTCTCTATATGCCTAGCCTTGCCAACCGTGGTCCATTCCTCACTATATGCCATGGCCTTGTGCCCATGGTCTTCCCAAGACAGCGTCCAAGGCCCCCGGAAGGCCAAGGGAGCCCAACCCAGCAATGCCCTGCTATGGCAAGCCAAGGCCAAGCATTCCGGTGCCTATCCGGGCAAAAATGCAATTCCTCTCTATATGCCTAGCCTTGGCAACCGTGGTCCATTCCCCACCATATGCCATGGCCTTGTGCCCATGGTCTTCCCAAGACAGTGTCCAAGGCGCCCGGAAGGCCAAGGGAGCCCAACCCAGCAATGCCCTGCTTTGGCAAGCCAAGGCCAAGCATTCCGGTGCCTAACCTTGGCAACCGTGGTCCTTTCCTCACCATATGCCATGGCCTTGTGCCCATGGTCTTCGCAAGACATCGTCCAAGGCGCCCAAAAGGCCAAGGGAGCCCAACCCAGCAATGCCCTGCTAGGACAAGCCAAGGCCAAGCATTCCGGTGCCTATCCGGGCAAAAACGCCCAAAGCATGCCCATTCCTTAGCCTATCCAGGCAAAAACGCCCAAAATCTGCACATTCTAGTGCCTATCCGGGCAAAAACGCCCACCAGCATGCCACCCTCCTATAGGGTTTGCGCAACCAACCAGCCTAACCACCAGTGGCAACCAAAGGTGCTGTTAGCGACGACTTCTGAAGACGCAACGAGACGCGACGTGTTTGCGCCCAGACGCGACGAGACGATGCGGGATCTGCGCCCAAGAATGCCTAGACCCGTCGACTTGATGCGGGATCAGCTCGCCCAAGCATGCCTAGTGTGCAAGGCCTGTGTGCAAGGCTAGTGTCCAAGGCTAGTGTGCAAGGCTCATGTGGAACGCTAGTGCGCAAGGCTAGTGACCAAGGCTTGTGTGCCAGGCCCGTGTGCAAGGCTAGTGTCCAGGGCTTGTGTGCATTGCTTGAGTGCAAGGCTTGTGTGCATTGCTCGAGTGCATGGCTTGTGTGCAAGGGTTGTGCGCAAGGCTAGTGTGCGGGGCTTGTGCGCATGGCTAATGTGCACGGCTTGTGTGCATGGCTACCGTGCAAGGCTAGTTTGCATGGCTAGGGTGCAAGGCTCGCATGCGAGGCTAGTGTGCAAGGCTGCGTGCAAGGGAAGCGTGCAGGGCGAGTGTGCGAGGCCACTGTGCACGGCGCCAGCACTAGCGAGCCATCATCCGCGTTGCCATGGCTCGCTTGGCCTTGGCTTGCCAGGCCCCGACACGAGCAATCGCGCATTTTCTTTGCAACCGACCATCAATGCCGCCCAACGGGGCCAGCACGAGCAGTCATCCGCGGTCCCCTGGCCCTGCGCACGTTTGTCTTTGAAACCGAGCATCAATGCCACAGAAAGTGCCGGGGCGCCAGCTGGAGCCATCATCCGACGTGCCATGGCTCGCTTGGCCTTGGCTTGCCGGGCCCCGACACGAGCAATCGCGCATTTTCTTTGCAACCGACCATCAATGCCGCCCAACGGGGCCAGCACGAGCAGTCATCCGCGGTCCCCTGGCACTGCGCACGTTTGTCTTTGAAACCGAGCATCAATGCCACAGAAAGTGCCGGGGCGCCAGCTGGAGCCATCATCCGACGTGCCATGGCTCTGGTCCCATGGTCTTCGCAACCGAGCATTCGTGACACCCGCGGGGCCAGGACACCAACCCTTCCGACACGAGCATTCGCGCATGTTCTTTGGCCACACAACGGCGCCAGCACGAGCAAAATCATCCGCGGTGCGGTGGCCTTGCACGGCCTTTTGTCTTTGGAACCAACCATCAGTGCCACGGGAAGTGCCGGAGTCCCGGCATCCGCGGTGCCAAGTCATTGCGCCCTTGGTCTCTGCAGCGGGGCATGCCGGGCACTCCCAACCATTGCAAGCAAGCAAGCAAGCAAGAAAGAAAGTAAGTAAGTAAGTAAGTATTACATATAGGGGCGGGACATGCGGGGAGATCTGCGAAACGTGCATTACGGGGCACACGCGTACCTACCGGGGCATACCGACCCCTATTGGGGCACACGTGTGCATATCGGGGCATACCGGGCCTATCAGGGCATACCGGGCCTATCGGGGCACACGCGTACATACCGGGGCATACCGAGCCCTACTGGGGCACACGTGCGCATATCGGGGCGTACCAAGCCTATCGGGGCATACGCATGTATCCCAAGGCATACCGAGTCTATCCGGGCATACGCGTTCATACCGGGGCGTAACGGGCCTATCGGGGCATACTTGGGCATATCCGGGCAAAAAATGCCCAAAACTTGCGCAACCTTGGCAACCGTGGTCCATTCCTCTCTATATGCCTAGCCTTGCCAACCGTGGTCCATTCCTCACTATATGCCATGGCCTTGTGCCCATGGTCTTCCCAAGACAGCGTCCAAGGCCCCCGGAAGGCCAAGGGAGCCCAACCCAGCAATGCCCTGCTATGGCAAGCCAAGGCCAAGCATTCCGGTGCCTATCCGGGCAAAAATGCGATTCCTCTCTATATGCCTAGCCTTGGCAACCGTGGTCCATTCCCCACCATATGCCATGGCCTTGTGCCCATGGTCTTCCCAAGACAGTGTCCAAGGCGCCCGGAAGGCCAAGGGAGCCCAACCCAGCAATGCCCTGCTTTGGCAAGCCAAGGCCAAGCATTCCGGTGCCTAACCTTGGCAACCGTGGTCCTTTCCTCACCATATGCCATGGCCTTGTGCCCATGGTCTTCGCAAGACATCGTCCAAGGCGCCCAAAAGGCCAAGGGAGCCCAACCCAGCAATGCCCTGCTAGGGCAAGCCAAGGCCAAGCATTCCGGTGCCTAACCTTGGCAACCGTGGTCCTTTCCTCACCATATGCCATGGCCTTGTGCCCATGGTCTTCGCAAGACATCGTCCAAGGCGCCCAAAAGGCCAAGGGAGCCCAACCCAGCAATGCCTTGCTAGGACAAGCCAAGGCCAAGCATTCCGGTGCCTATCCGGGCAAAAACGCCCAAAGCATGCCCATTCCTTAGCCTATCCAGGCAAAAACGCCCAAAATCTGCACATTCTAGTGCCTATCCGGGCAAAAACGCCCACCAGCATGCCACCCTCCTATAGGGTTTGCGCAACCAACCAGCCT
>NW_027518734.1:287500-290000 GCF_043159265.1 Tasmannia lanceolata | reverse complement strand
CATGCGGGGAGATCTGCGAAACGTGCATTACGGGGCACACGCGTACCTACCGGGGCATACCGACCCCTATTGGGGCACACGTGTGCATATCGGGGCATACCGGGCCTATCGGGGCACACGCGTACATACCGGGGCATACCGAGCCCTACTGGGGCACACGTGCGCATATCGGGGCGTACCAAGCCTATCGGGGCATACGCATGTATCCCAAGGCATACCGAGTCAATCCGGGCATACGCGTTCATACCGGGGCGTAACGGGCCTATCGGGGCATACTTGGGCATATCCGGGCAAAAAATGCCCAAAACTTGCGCAACCTTGGCAACCGTGGTCCATTCCTCTCTATATGCCTAGCCTTGCCAACCGTGGTCCATTCCTCACTATATGCCATGGCCTTGTGCCCATGGTCTTCCCAAGACAGCGTCCAAGGCCCCCGGAAGGCCAAGGGAGCCCAACCCAGCAATGCCCTGCTATGGCAAGCCAAGGCCAAGCATTCCGGTGCCTATCCGGGCAAAAATGCAATTCCTCTCTATATGCCTAGCCTTGGCAACCGTGGTCCATTCCCCACCATATGCCATGGCCTTGTGCCCATGGTCTTCCCAAGACAGTGTCCAAGGCGCCCGGAAGGCCAAGGGAGCCCAACCCAGCAATGCCCTGCTTTGGCAAGCCAAGGCCAAGCATTCCGGTGCCTAACCTTGGCAACCGTGGTCCTTTCCTCACCATATGCCATGGCCTTGTGCCCATGGTCTTCGCAAGACATCGTCCAAGGCGCCCAAAAGGCCAAGGGAGCCCAACCCAGCAATGCCTTGCTAGGACAAGCCAAGGCCAAGCATTCCGGTGCCTATCCGGGCAAAAACGCCCAAAGCATGCCCATTCCTTAGCCTATCCAGGCAAAAACGCCCAAAATCTGCACATTCTAGTGCCTATCCGGGCAAAAACGCCCACCAGCATGCCACCCTCCTATAGGGTTTGCGCAACCAACCAGCCTAACCACCAGTGGCAACCAAAGGTGCTGTTAGCGACGACTTCTGAAGACGCAACGAGACGCGACGTGTTTGCGCCCAGACGCGACGAGACGATGCGGGATCTGCGCCCAAGAATGCCTAGACCCGTCGACTTGATGCGGGATCAGCTCGCCCAAGCATGCCTAGTGTGCAAGGCCTGTGTGCAAGGCTAGTGTCCAAGGCTAGTGTGCAAGGCTCATGTGGAACGCTAGTGCGCAAGGCTAGTGCCCAAGGCTTGTGTGCCAGGCCCGTGTGCAAGGCTAGTGTCCAGGGCTTGTGTGCATTGCTTGAGTGCAAGGCTTGTGTGCATTGCTCGAGTGCATGGCTTGTGTGCAAGGGTTGTGCGCAAGGCTAGTGTGCGGGGCTTGTGCGCATGGCTAATGTGCACGGCTTGTGTGCATGGCTACCGTGCAAGGCTAGTTTGCATGGCTAGGGTGCAAGGCTCGCATGCGAGGCTAGTGTGCAAGGCTGCGTGCAAGGGAAGCGTGCAGGGCGAGTGTGCGAGGCCACTGTGCACGGCGCCAGCACTAGCGAGCCATCATCCGCGTTGCCATGGCTCGCTTGGCCTTGGCTTGCCAGGCCCCGACACGAGCAATCGCGCATTTTCTTTGCAACCGACCATCAATGCCGCCCAACGGGGCCAGCACGAGCAGTCATCCGCGGTCCCCTGGCCCTGCGCACGTTTGTCTTTGAAACCGAGCATCAATGCCACAGAAAGTGCCGGGGCGCCAGCTGGAGCCATCATCCGACGTGCCATGGCTCGCTTGGCCTTGGCTTGCCGGGCCCCGACACGAGCAATCGCGCATTTTCTTTGCAACCGACCATCAATGCCGCCCAACGGGGCCAGCACGAGCAGTCATCCGCGGTCCCCTGGCACTGCGCACGTTTGTCTTTGAAACCGAGCATCAATGCCACAGAAAGTGCCGGGGCGCCAGCTGGAGCCATCATCCGACGTGCCATGGCTCTGGTCCCATGGTCTTCGCAACCGAGCATTCGTGACACCCGCGGGGCCAGGACACCAACCCTTCCGACACGAGCATTCGCGCATGTTCTTTGGCCACACAACGGCGCCAGCACGAGCAAAATCATCCGCGGTGCGGTGGCCTTGCACGGCCTTTTGTCTTTGGAACCAACCATCAGTGCCACGGGAAGTGCCGGAGTCCCGGCATCCGCGGTGCCAAGTCATTGCGCCCTTGGTCTCTGCAGCGGGGCATGCCGGGCACTCCCAACCATTGCAAGCAAGCAAGCAAGCAAGAAAGAAAGTAAGTAAGTAAGTAAGTATTACATATAGGGGCGGGACATGCGGGGAGATCTGCGAAACGTGCATTACGGGGCACACGCGTACCTACCGGGGCATACCGACCCCTATTGGGGCACACGTGTGCATATCGGGGCATACCGGGCCTATCAGGGCATACCGGGCCTATCGGGGCACACGCGTACATACCGGGGCATACCGAGCCCTACTGGGGCACACGTGCGCATATCGGGGCGTA
>NW_027518734.1:275000-277500 GCF_043159265.1 Tasmannia lanceolata | reverse complement strand
CCAAATGCCACTCACGCGACAACACGGTGCCAAGCCGGGCATGGTGTGCACTCAAAACCAATCAACGGACAGAGGTCATGCGTCATGGGGGGGATCTAGCAAGGCCATGGGGAAGGTCATGGAGGACCTTGGAAGCAAGCGCAAGACGAGAGCGAATCGAACAAGGGGCCAGGACGGGGCCTTGTGCCCATGGTCTTCGCAAGACAGCGTCCAAGGCACCCGAAAGCCCAAGGGAACCCAAACCCGGCCGACACTTGCAATCGCACATGCTCTCTGCAACACACCATCAATGCCGCCCAACGGGGCCAGCACGAGCAGTCCTCCGCGGTCCCCTGGCCCTGCGCACGTTTGTCTTCGAAACCGAGCATCAATGCCACAGAAAGTGCCGGGGCGCCAGCTGGAGCCATCATCCGCGTTGCCATGGCTCGCTTGGCCTTGGCTTGCCAGGCCCCGACACGAGCAATCGCGCATTTTCTTTGCAACCGACCATCAATGCCGCCCAACGGGGCCAGCACGAGCAGTCATCCGCGGTCCCCTGGCCCTGCGCACGTTTGTCTTTGAAACCGAGCATCAATGCCACAGAAAGTGCCGGGGCGCCAGCTGGAGCCATCATCCGACGTGCCATGGCTCTGGTCCCATGGTCTTCGCAACCGAGCATTCGTGACACCCGCGGGGCCAGGACACCAACCCTTCCGACACGAGCATTCGCGCATGTTCTTTGGCCACACAACGGCGCCAGCACGAGCAAAATCATCCGCGGTGCGGTGGCCTTGCACGGCCTTTTGTCTTTGGAACCAACCATCAGTGCCACGGGAAGTGCCGGAGTCCCGGCATCCGCGGTGCCAAGTCATTGCGCCCTTGGTCTCTGCAGCGGGGCATGCCGGGCACTCCCAACCATTGCAAGCAAGCAAGCAAGCAAGAAAGAAAGTAAGTAAGTAAGTAAGTATTACATATAGGGGCGGGACATGCGGGGAGATCTGCGAAACGTGCATTACGGGGCACACGCGTACCTACCGGGGCATACCGACCCCTATTGGGGCACACGTGTGCATATCGGGGCATACCGGGCCTATCGGGGCACACGCGTACATACCGGGGCATACCGAGCCCTACTGGGGCACACGTGCGCATATCGGGGCGTACCAAGCCTATCGGGGCATACGCATGTATCCCAAGGCATACCGAGTCAATCCGGGCATACGCGTTCATACCGGGGCGTAACGGGCCTATCGGGGCATACTTGGGCATATCCGGGCAAAAAATGCCCAAAACTTGCGCAACCTTGGCAACCGTGGTCCATTCCTCTCTATATGCCTAGCCTTGCCAACCGTGGTCCATTCCTCACTATATGCCATGGCCTTGTGCCCATGGTCTTCCCAAGACAGCGTCCAAGGCCCCCGGAAGGCCAAGGGAGCCCAACCCAGCAATGCCCTGCTATGGCAAGCCAAGGCCAAGCATTCCGGTGCCTATCCGGGCAAAAATGCAATTCCTCTCTATATGCCTAGCCTTGGCAACCGTGGTCCATTCCCCACCATATGCCATGGCCTTGTGCCCATGGTCTTCCCAAGACAGTGTCCAAGGCGCCCGGAAGGCCAAGGGAGCCCAACCCAGCAATGCCCTGCTTTGGCAAGCCAAGGCCAAGCATTCCGGTGCCTAACCTTGGCAACCGTGGTCCTTTCCTCACCATATGCCATGGCCTTGTGCCCATGGTCTTCGCAAGACATCGTCCAAGGCGCCCAAAAGGCCAAGGGAGCCCAACCCAGCAATGCCTTGCTAGGACAAGCCAAGGCCAAGCATTCCGGTGCCTATCCGGGCAAAAACGCCCAAAGCATGCCCATTCCTTAGCCTATCCAGGCAAAAACGCCCAAAATCTGCACATTCTAGTGCCTATCCGGGCAAAAACGCCCACCAGCATGCCACCCTCCTATAGGGTTTGCGCAACCAACCAGCCTAACCACCAGTGGCAACCAAAGGTGCTGTTAGCGACGACTTCTGAAGACGCAACGAGACGCGACGTGTTTGCGCCCAGACGCGACGAGACGATGCGGGATCTGCGCCCAAGAATGCCTAGACCCGTCGACTTGATGCGGGATCAGCTCGCCCAAGCATGCCTAGTGTGCAAGGCCTGTGTGCAAGGCTAGTGTCCAAGGCTAGTGTGCAAGGCTCATGTGGAACGCTAGTGCGCAAGGCTAGTGCCCAAGGCTTGTGTGCCAGGCCCGTGTGCAAGGCTAGTGTCCAGGGCTTGTGTGCATTGCTTGAGTGCAAGGCTTGTGTGCATTGCTCGAGTGCATGGCTTGTGTGCAAGGGTTGTGCGCAAGGCTAGTGTGCGGGGCTTGTGCGCATGGCTAATGTGCACGGCTTGTGTGCATGGCTACCGTGCAAGGCTAGTTTGCATGGCTAGGGTGCAAGGCTCGCATGCGAGGCTAGTGTGCAAGGCTGCGTGCAAGGGAAGCGTGCAGGGCGAGTGTGCGAGGCCACTGTGCACGGCGCCAGCACTAGC
>NW_027518734.1:260000-265000 GCF_043159265.1 Tasmannia lanceolata | reverse complement strand
GAAAGGCCAAGGGAGCCCAACCCAGCAATGCCCAGCCAAGGCCAGGCATTCCAGTGCCTACCCGGGCAAAAACGCCCAAAGCATGCCCCATTCGTTAGCCTATCCAGGCAAAAACGCCCAAAACCAGCCCATTCCAGTGCCTATCCGGGGAAAACGCCCAAAGCATGCCCATTCCTTAGCCTATCCAGGCAAAAACGCCCAAAACCAGCACATTCCAGTGCCTATCCGGGCAAAAACGCCCTAAGCCTGCGCATTCCAGCGCCCCGCAGCATGCCACCCTCCTATAGGGTTTGCGCAACCAACCCGCCTAACCACCAGTGGCAACCAAAGGTGCTGTTAGCGACGACTTCTGAAGACGCAACGAGACGCGACGGGTTTGCGCCCAGACGCGACGAGGCGATGCGGGATCTGCGCCCAACCGTGCCTACACCCGCCGACTTGATGCGGGAGCTGCTGGCCCAAGCATGCCTAGCGTGCAAGGCCTGCGTGCAAGGCTAGTGTGCAAGGCTCGTGGGCAAGGCTAGTGCGCAAGGCTAGTGCCCAAGGTCTGTGTGCAAGGCTAGTGCCCAAGGCTAGTGAGCATGGCCTGTGTGCAAGGCTAGTGTGCAAGGCTTGTATGCAAGGCTAGTGTGCAAGGCTGGTGTGCAAGGCTTGTGGGCAAGGCTGGTGCGCAAGGCTAGTTCCCAAGGGTTGTGTGCAAGGCTAGTGCCCAAGGCAAGTGCGCAAGGCTCGTGCCCAAAGCTAGTGCGCAAGGCTTGTGTGCAAGGCTACTGCGATGGGCCAGTGCCCAAGGCTTGTGAGCAAGGCTTGTATGCATGGCTTGTGTGCAAGGCTAGCGTCCAAGGCTTGTGCGCATGGCTTGTGCGCAAGGCTTGTGTCCAAGGCTTTTGTGCAAGGCTCGTGCGCAAGGCTAGTGTGCAAGGCTTGTGCGCATTGGCAGGTAGCCCACCAGCATGCACGATCCAAATGCCACTCACGCGACAACACGGTGCCAAGCCGGGCATGGTGTGCACTCAAAACCAATCAACGGACAGAGGTCATGCGTCATGGGGGGGATCTAGCAAGGCCATGGGGAAGGTCATGGAGGACCTTGGAAGCAAGCGCAAGACGAGAGCGAATCGAACAAGGGGCCAGGACGGGGCCTTGTGCCCATGGTCTTCGCAAGACAGCGTCCAAGGCACCCGAAAGCCCAAGGGAACCCAAACCCGGCCGACACTTGCAATCGCACATGCTCTCTGCAACACACCATCAATGCCGCCCAACGGGGCCAGCACGAGCAGTCCTCCGCGGTCCCCTGGCCCTGCGCACGTTTGTCTTCGAAACCGAGCATCAATGCCACAGAAAGTGCCGGGGCGCCAGCTGGAGCCATCATCCGCGTTGCCATGGCTCGCTTGGCCTTGGCTTGCCAGGCCCCGACACGAGCAATCGCGCATTTTCTTTGCAACCGACCATCAATGCCGCCCAACGGGGCCAGCACGAGCAGTCATCCGCGGTCCCCTGGCCCTGCGCACGTTTGTCTTTGAAACCGAGCATCAATGCCACAGAAAGTGCCGGGGCGCCAGCTGGAGCCATCATCCGACGTGCCATGGCTCTGGTCCCATGGTCTTCGCAACCGAGCATTCGTGACACCCGCGGGGCCAGGACACCAACCCTTCCGACACGAGCATTCGCGCATGTTCTTTGGCCACACAACGGCGCCAGCACGAGCAAAATCATCCGCGGTGCGGTGGCCTTGCACGGCCTTTTGTCTTTGGAACCAACCATCAGTGCCACGGGAAGTGCCGGAGTCCCGGCATCCGCGGTGCCAAGTCATTGCGCCCTTGGTCTCTGCAGCGGGGCATGCCGGGCACTCCCAACCATTGCAAGCAAGCAAGCAAGCAAGAAAGAAAGTAAGTAAGTAAGTAAGTATTACATATAGGGGCGGGACATGCGGGGAGATCTGCGAAACGTGCATTACGGGGCACACGCGTACCTACCGGGGCATACCGACCCCTATTGGGGCACACGTGTGCATATCGGGGCATACCGGGCCTATCGGGGCACACGCGTACATACCGGGGCATACCGAGCCCTACTGGGGCACACGTGCGCATATCGGGGCGTACCAAGCCTATCGGGGCATACGCATGTATCCCAAGGCATACCGAGTCTATCCGGGCATACGCGTTCATACCGGGGCGTAACGGGCCTATCGGGGCATACTTGGGCATATCCGGGCAAAAAATGCCCAAAACTTGCGCAACCTTGGCAACCGTGGTCCATTCCTCTCTATATGCCTAGCCTTGCCAACCGTGGTCCATTCCTCACTATATGCCATGGCCTTGTGCCCATGGTCTTCCCAAGACAGCGTCCAAGGCCCCCGGAAGGCCAAGGGAGCCCAACCCAGCAATGCCCTGCTATGGCAAGCCAAGGCCAAGCATTCCGGTGCCTATCCGGGCAAAAATGCAATTCCTCTCTATATGCCTAGCCTTGGCAACCGTGGTCCATTCCCCACCATATGCCATGGCCTTGTGCCCATGGTCTTCCCAAGACAGTGTCCAAGGCGCCCGGAAGGCCAAGGGAGCCCAACCCAGCAATGCCCTGCTTTGGCAAGCCAAGGCCAAGCATTCCGGTGCCTAACCTTGGCAACCGTGGTCCTTTCCTCACCATATGCCATGGCCTTGTGCCCATGGTCTTCGCAAGACATCGTCCAAGGCGCCCAAAAGGCCAAGGGAGCCCAACCCAGCAATGCCCTGCTAGGACAAGCCAAGGCCAAGCATTCCGGTGCCTATCCGGGCAAAAACGCCCAAAGCATGCCCATTCCTTAGCCTATCCAGGCAAAAACGCCCAAAATCTGCACATTCTAGTGCCTATCCGGGCAAAAACGCCCACCAGCATGCCACCCTCCTATAGGGTTTGCGCAACCAACCAGCCTAACCACCAGTGGCAACCAAAGGTGCTGTTAGCGACGACTTCTGAAGACGCAACGAGACGCGACGTGTTTGCGCCCAGACGCGACGAGACGATGCGGGATCTGCGCCCAAGAATGCCTAGACCCGTCGACTTGATGCGGGATCAGCTCGCCCAAGCATGCCTAGTGTGCAAGGCCTGTGTGCAAGGCTAGTGTCCAAGGCTAGTGTGCAAGGCTCATGTGGAACGCTAGTGCGCAAGGCTAGTGACCAAGGCTTGTGTGCCAGGCCCGTGTGCAAGGCTAGTGTCCAGGGCTTGTGTGCATTGCTTGAGTGCAAGGCTTGTGTGCATTGCTCGAGTGCATGGCTTGTGTGCAAGGGTTGTGCGCAAGGCTAGTGTGCGGGGCTTGTGCGCATGGCTAATGTGCACGGCTTGTGTGCATGGCTACCGTGCAAGGCTAGTTTGCATGGCTAGGGTGCAAGGCTCGCATGCGAGGCTAGTGTGCAAGGCTGCGTGCAAGGGAAGCGTGCAGGGCGAGTGTGCGAGGCCACTGTGCACGGCGCCAGCACTAGCGAGCCATCATCCGCGTTGCCATGGCTCGCTTGGCCTTGGCTTGCCAGGCCCCGACACGAGCAATCGCGCATTTTCTTTGCAACCGACCATCAATGCCGCCCAACGGGGCCAGCACGAGCAGTCATCCGCGGTCCCCTGGCCCTGCGCACGTTTGTCTTTGAAACCGAGCATCAATGCCACAGAAAGTGCCGGGGCGCCAGCTGGAGCCATCATCCGACGTGCCATGGCTCGCTTGGCCTTGGCTTGCCGGGCCCCGACACGAGCAATCGCGCATTTTCTTTGCAACCGACCATCAATGCCGCCCAACGGGGCCAGCACGAGCAGTCATCCGCGGTCCCCTGGCACTGCGCACGTTTGTCTTTGAAACCGAGCATCAATGCCACAGAAAGTGCCGGGGCGCCAGCTGGAGCCATCATCCGACGTGCCATGGCTCTGGTCCCATGGTCTTCGCAACCGAGCATTCGTGACACCCGCGGGGCCAGGACACCAACCCTTCCGACACGAGCATTCGCGCATGTTCTTTGGCCACACAACGGCGCCAGCACGAGCAAAATCATCCGCGGTGCGGTGGCCTTGCACGGCCTTTTGTCTTTGGAACCAACCATCAGTGCCACGGGAAGTGCCGGAGTCCCGGCATCCGCGGTGCCAAGTCATTGCGCCCTTGGTCTCTGCAGCGGGGCATGCCGGGCACTCCCAACCATTGCAAGCAAGCAAGCAAGCAAGAAAGAAAGTAAGTAAGTAAGTAAGTATTACATATAGGGGCGGGACATGCGGGGAGATCTGCGAAACGTGCATTACGGGGCACACGCGTACCTACCGGGGCATACCGACCCCTATTGGGGCACACGTGTGCATATCGGGGCATACCGGGCCTATCAGGGCATACCGGGCCTATCGGGGCACACGCGTACATACCGGGGCATACCGAGCCCTACTGGGGCACACGTGCGCATATCGGGGCGTACCAAGCCTATCGGGGCATACGCATGTATCCCAAGGCATACCGAGTCTATCCGGGCATACGCGTTCATACCGGGGCGTAACGGGCCTATCGGGGCATACTTGGGCATATCCGGGCAAAAAATGCCCAAAACTTGCGCAACCTTGGCAACCGTGGTCCATTCCTCTCTATATGCCTAGCCTTGCCAACCGTGGTCCATTCCTCACTATATGCCATGGCCTTGTGCCCATGGTCTTCCCAAGACAGCGTCCAAGGCCCCCGGAAGGCCAAGGGAGCCCAACCCAGCAATGCCCTGCTATGGCAAGCCAAGGCCAAGCATTCCGGTGCCTATCCGGGCAAAAATGCGATTCCTCTCTATATGCCTAGCCTTGGCAACCGTGGTCCATTCCCCACCATATGCCATGGCCTTGTGCCCATGGTCTTCCCAAGACAGTGTCCAAGGCGCCCGGAAGGCCAAGGGAGCCCAACCCAGCAATGCCCTGCTTTGGCAAGCCAAGGCCAAGCATTCCGGTGCCTAACCTTGGCAACCGTGGTCCTTTCCTCACCATATGCCATGGCCTTGTGCCCATGGTCTTCG
>NW_027518734.1:245000-250000 GCF_043159265.1 Tasmannia lanceolata | reverse complement strand
CCACAGAAAGTGCCGGGGCGCCAGCTGGAGCCATCATCCGACGTGCCATGGCTCTGGTCCCATGGTCTTCGCAACCGAGCATTCGTGACACCCGCGGGGCCAGGACACCAACCCTTCCGACACGAGCATTCGCGCATGTTCTTTGGCCACACAACGGCGCCAGCACGAGCAAAATCATCCGCGGTGCGGTGGCCTTGCACGGCCTTTTGTCTTTGGAACCAACCATCAGTGCCACGGGAAGTGCCGGAGTCCCGGCATCCGCGGTGCCAAGTCATTGCGCCCTTGGTCTCTGCAGCGGGGCATGCCGGGCACTCCCAACCATTGCAAGCAAGCAAGCAAGCAAGAAAGAAAGTAAGTAAGTAAGTAAGTATTACATATAGGGGCGGGACATGCGGGGAGATCTGCGAAACGTGCATTACGGGGCACACGCGTACCTACCGGGGCATACCGACCCCTATTGGGGCACACGTGTGCATATCGGGGCATACCGGGCCTATCGGGGCACACGCGTACATACCGGGGCATACCGAGCCCTACTGGGGCACACGTGCGCATATCGGGGCGTACCAAGCCTATCGGGGCATACGCATGTATCCCAAGGCATACCGAGTCAATCCGGGCATACGCGTTCATACCGGGGCGTAACGGGCCTATCGGGGCATACTTGGGCATATCCGGGCAAAAAATGCCCAAAACTTGCGCAACCTTGGCAACCGTGGTCCATTCCTCTCTATATGCCTAGCCTTGCCAACCGTGGTCCATTCCTCACTATATGCCATGGCCTTGTGCCCATGGTCTTCCCAAGACAGCGTCCAAGGCCCCCGGAAGGCCAAGGGAGCCCAACCCAGCAATGCCCTGCTATGGCAAGCCAAGGCCAAGCATTCCGGTGCCTATCCGGGCAAAAATGCAATTCCTCTCTATATGCCTAGCCTTGGCAACCGTGGTCCATTCCCCACCATATGCCATGGCCTTGTGCCCATGGTCTTCCCAAGACAGTGTCCAAGGCGCCCGGAAGGCCAAGGGAGCCCAACCCAGCAATGCCCTGCTTTGGCAAGCCAAGGCCAAGCATTCCGGTGCCTAACCTTGGCAACCGTGGTCCTTTCCTCACCATATGCCATGGCCTTGTGCCCATGGTCTTCGCAAGACATCGTCCAAGGCGCCCAAAAGGCCAAGGGAGCCCAACCCAGCAATGCCTTGCTAGGACAAGCCAAGGCCAAGCATTCCGGTGCCTATCCGGGCAAAAACGCCCAAAGCATGCCCATTCCTTAGCCTATCCAGGCAAAAACGCCCAAAATCTGCACATTCTAGTGCCTATCCGGGCAAAAACGCCCACCAGCATGCCACCCTCCTATAGGGTTTGCGCAACCAACCAGCCTAACCACCAGTGGCAACCAAAGGTGCTGTTAGCGACGACTTCTGAAGACGCAACGAGACGCGACGTGTTTGCGCCCAGACGCGACGAGACGATGCGGGATCTGCGCCCAAGAATGCCTAGACCCGTCGACTTGATGCGGGATCAGCTCGCCCAAGCATGCCTAGTGTGCAAGGCCTGTGTGCAAGGCTAGTGTCCAAGGCTAGTGTGCAAGGCTCATGTGGAACGCTAGTGCGCAAGGCTAGTGCCCAAGGCTTGTGTGCCAGGCCCGTGTGCAAGGCTAGTGTCCAGGGCTTGTGTGCATTGCTTGAGTGCAAGGCTTGTGTGCATTGCTCGAGTGCATGGCTTGTGTGCAAGGGTTGTGCGCAAGGCTAGTGTGCGGGGCTTGTGCGCATGGCTAATGTGCACGGCTTGTGTGCATGGCTACCGTGCAAGGCTAGTTTGCATGGCTAGGGTGCAAGGCTCGCATGCGAGGCTAGTGTGCAAGGCTGCGTGCAAGGGAAGCGTGCAGGGCGAGTGTGCGAGGCCACTGTGCACGGCGCCAGCACTAGCGAGCCATCATCCGCGTTGCCATGGCTCGCTTGGCCTTGGCTTGCCAGGCCCCGACACGAGCAATCGCGCATTTTCTTTGCAACCGACCATCAATGCCGCCCAACGGGGCCAGCACGAGCAGTCATCCGCGGTCCCCTGGCCCTGCGCACGTTTGTCTTTGAAACCGAGCATCAATGCCACAGAAAGTGCCGGGGCGCCAGCTGGAGCCATCATCCGACGTGCCATGGCTCGCTTGGCCTTGGCTTGCCGGGCCCCGACACGAGCAATCGCGCATTTTCTTTGCAACCGACCATCAATGCCGCCCAACGGGGCCAGCACGAGCAGTCATCCGCCAATAAAATGGGTAACAAGCACAGGCACCATAATGCGAGCCGAGTAAGGCATCGAGCTTGAATTGAGTAGGCCATGAACGGGGTGGTCAGCTGCGCAATGGCAGGTAGCCCACCAGCATGCACGATCCAAATGCCACTCACGCGCCAACACGGTGCCTGCCAAACAATGTCTCCCCGACCCAACTGCTATTAGCAATGGGGCCTGAAATGGCACTGCTAGGCGACCCGCTGTGCGCGGAAGTTAGAGGGGAAGGGGGAAGGGACACACGGGACGAGGAATTCCGTGCCAAAGAGAATGCGAGCGAAGACCAAGCCAAGAGTGGAGACCCCCACGGTTGAGGCAAGCCAACGATGGCGAATGGAATGGGGGAAGGGGAGAGATCTAGCAAAAGGCCCAGGACAAAGATGGGGGGGGGAAGCTCATTGGAGAGACCCTGTAAGAAAGCGCAATACAAAAGCAAATCGAACAAGGGAGGTAAGCTCACAGGTACGAAGAAAAGGAACCCTTGTGCGCATTGGCGGAGGCAAACTACCCAACCAAGCCAGCAGCAACCAAGCCATAGGGTTGCAAACAGACGTGCAACCCAGTACCCACAAGGGCAGGGGTAAGCCGCCGAGCCTAGCAAGGTAGGTGTGCTCCCAAAACCAAACAACGCACAAAGGGAGCAAACACGGGCAAACAAGTGACGCCATGGCCTACTCGCCCACCGCCCTCTATATTGCCTAACCTTGGCAACCATGGTCCATTCCCCACTATATGCCATGGCCTTGTGCCCATGGTCTTCACAAGACAGCATCCAAGGCGCCTGAAAGGCCAAGGGAGCCCAACCCAGCAATGCCCAGCCAAGGCCAGGCATTCCAGTGCCTACCCGGGCAAAAACGCCCAAAGCATGCCCCATTCGTTAGCCTATCCAGGCAAAAACGCCCAAAACCAGCCCATTCCAGTGCCTATCCGGGGAAAACGCCCAAAGCATGCCCATTCCTTAGCCTATCCAGGCAAAAACGCCCAAAACCAGCACATTCCAGTGCCTATCCGGGCAAAAACGCCCTAAGCCTGCGCATTCCAGCGCCCCGCAGCATGCCACCCTCCTATAGGGTTTGCGCAACCAACCCGCCTAACCACCAGTGGCAACCAAAGGTGCTGTTAGCGACGACTTCTGAAGACGCAACGAGACGCGACGGGTTTGCGCCCAGACGCGACGAGGCGATGCGGGATCTGCGCCCAACCGTGCCTACACCCGCCGACTTGATGCGGGAGCTGCTGGCCCAAGCATGCCTAGCGTGCAAGGCCTGCGTGCAAGGCTAGTGTGCAAGGCTCGTGGGCAAGGCTAGTGCGCAAGGCTAGTGCCCAAGGTCTGTGTGCAAGGCTAGTGCCCAAGGCTAGTGAGCATGGCCTGTGTGCAAGGCTAGTGTGCAAGGCTTGTATGCAAGGCTAGTGTGCAAGGCTGGTGTGCAAGGCTTGTGGGCAAGGCTGGTGCGCAAGGCTAGTTCCCAAGGGTTGTGTGCAAGGCTAGTGCCCAAGGCAAGTGCGCAAGGCTCGTGCCCAAAGCTAGTGCGCAAGGCTTGTGTGCAAGGCTACTGCGATGGGCCAGTGCCCAAGGCTTGTGAGCAAGGCTTGTATGCATGGCTTGTGTGCAAGGCTAGCGTCCAAGGCTTGTGCGCATGGCTTGTGCGCAAGGCTTGTGTCCAAGGCTTTTGTGCAAGGCTCGTGCGCAAGGCTAGTGTGCAAGGCTTGTGCGCATTGGCAGGTAGCCCACCAGCATGCACGATCCAAATGCCACTCACGCGACAACACGGTGCCAAGCCGGGCATGGTGTGCACTCAAAACCAATCAACGGACAGAGGTCATGCGTCATGGGGGGGATCTAGCAAGGCCATGGGGAAGGTCATGGAGGACCTTGGAAGCAAGCGCAAGACGAGAGCGAATCGAACAAGGGGCCAGGACGGGGCCTTGTGCCCATGGTCTTCGCAAGACAGCGTCCAAGGCACCCGAAAGCCCAAGGGAACCCAAACCCGGCCGACACTTGCAATCGCACATGCTCTCTGCAACACACCATCAATGCCGCCCAACGGGGCCAGCACGAGCAGTCCTCCGCGGTCCCCTGGCCCTGCGCACGTTTGTCTTCGAAACCGAGCATCAATGCCACAGAAAGTGCCGGGGCGCCAGCTGGAGCCATCATCCGCGTTGCCATGGCTCGCTTGGCCTTGGCTTGCCAGGCCCCGACACGAGCAATCGCGCATTTTCTTTGCAACCGACCATCAATGCCGCCCAACGGGGCCAGCACGAGCAGTCATCCGCGGTCCCCTGGCCCTGCGCACGTTTGTCTTTGAAACCGAGCATCAATGCCACAGAAAGTGCCGGGGCGCCAGCTGGAGCCATCATCCGACGTGCCATGGCTCTGGTCCCATGGTCTTCGCAACCGAGCATTCGTGACACCCGCGGGGCCAGGACACCAACCCTTCCGACACGAGCATTCGCGCATGTTCTTTGGCCACACAACGGCGCCAGCACGAGCAAAATCATCCGCGGTGCGGTGGCCTTGCACGGCCTTTTGTCTTTGGAACCAACCATCAGTGCCACGGGAAGTGCCGGAGTCCCGGCATCCGCGGTGCCAAGTCATTGCGCCCTTGGTCTCTGCAGCGGGGCATGCCGGGCACTCCCAACCATTGCAAGCAAGCAAGCAAGCAAGAAAGAAAGTAAGTAAGTAAGTAAGTATTACATATAGGGGCGGGACATGCGGGGA
>NW_027518734.1:232500-235000 GCF_043159265.1 Tasmannia lanceolata | reverse complement strand
TGAGCAAGGCTTGTATGCATGGCTTGTGTGCAAGGCTAGCGTCCAAGGCTTGTGCGCATGGCTTGTGCGCAAGGCTTGTGTCCAAGGCTTTTGTGCAAGGCTCGTGCGCAAGGCTAGTGTGCAAGGCTTGTGCGCATTGGCAGGTAGCCCACCAGCATGCACGATCCAAATGCCACTCACGCGACAACACGGTGCCAAGCCGGGCATGGTGTGCACTCAAAACCAATCAACGGACAGAGGTCATGCGTCATGGGGGGGATCTAGCAAGGCCATGGGGAAGGTCATGGAGGACCTTGGAAGCAAGCGCAAGACGAGAGCGAATCGAACAAGGGGCCAGGACGGGGCCTTGTGCCCATGGTCTTCGCAAGACAGCGTCCAAGGCACCCGAAAGCCCAAGGGAACCCAAACCCGGCCGACACTTGCAATCGCACATGCTCTCTGCAACACACCATCAATGCCGCCCAACGGGGCCAGCACGAGCAGTCCTCCGCGGTCCCCTGGCCCTGCGCACGTTTGTCTTCGAAACCGAGCATCAATGCCACAGAAAGTGCCGGGGCGCCAGCTGGAGCCATCATCCGCGTTGCCATGGCTCGCTTGGCCTTGGCTTGCCAGGCCCCGACACGAGCAATCGCGCATTTTCTTTGCAACCGACCATCAATGCCGCCCAACGGGGCCAGCACGAGCAGTCATCCGCGGTCCCCTGGCCCTGCGCACGTTTGTCTTTGAAACCGAGCATCAATGCCACAGAAAGTGCCGGGGCGCCAGCTGGAGCCATCATCCGACGTGCCATGGCTCTGGTCCCATGGTCTTCGCAACCGAGCATTCGTGACACCCGCGGGGCCAGGACACCAACCCTTCCGACACGAGCATTCGCGCATGTTCTTTGGCCACACAACGGCGCCAGCACGAGCAAAATCATCCGCGGTGCGGTGGCCTTGCACGGCCTTTTGTCTTTGGAACCAACCATCAGTGCCACGGGAAGTGCCGGAGTCCCGGCATCCGCGGTGCCAAGTCATTGCGCCCTTGGTCTCTGCAGCGGGGCATGCCGGGCACTCCCAACCATTGCAAGCAAGCAAGCAAGCAAGAAAGAAAGTAAGTAAGTAAGTAAGTATTACATATAGGGGCGGGACATGCGGGGAGATCTGCGAAACGTGCATTACGGGGCACACGCGTACCTACCGGGGCATACCGACCCCTATTGGGGCACACGTGTGCATATCGGGGCATACCGGGCCTATCGGGGCACACGCGTACATACCGGGGCATACCGAGCCCTACTGGGGCACACGTGCGCATATCGGGGCGTACCAAGCCTATCGGGGCATACGCATCTATCCCAAGGCATACCGAGTCAATCCGGGCATACGCGTTCATACCGGGGCGTAACGGGCCTATCGGGGCATACTTGGGCATATCCGGGCAAAAAATGCCCAAAACTTGCGCAACCTTGGCAACCGTGGTCCATTCCTCTCTATATGCCTAGCCTTGCCAACCGTGGTCCATTCCTCACTATATGCCATGGCCTTGTGCCCATGGTCTTCCCAAGACAGCGTCCAAGGCCCCCGGAAGGCCAAGGGAGCCCAACCCAGCAATGCCCTGCTATGGCAAGCCAAGGCCAAGCATTCCGGTGCCTATCCGGGCAAAAATGCAATTCCTCTCTATATGCCTAGCCTTGGCAACCGTGGTCCATTCCCCACCATATGCCATGGCCTTGTGCCCATGGTCTTCCCAAGACAGTGTCCAAGGCGCCCGGAAGGCCAAGGGAGCCCAACCCAGCAATGCCCTGCTTTGGCAAGCCAAGGCCAAGCATTCCGGTGCCTAACCTTGGCAACCGTGGTCCTTTCCTCACCATATGCCATGGCCTTGTGCCCATGGTCTTCGCAAGACATCGTCCAAGGCGCCCAAAAGGCCAAGGGAGCCCAACCCAGCAATGCCTTGCTAGGACAAGCCAAGGCCAAGCATTCCGGTGCCTATCCGGGCAAAAACGCCCAAAGCATGCCCATTCCTTAGCCTATCCAGGCAAAAACGCCCAAAATCTGCACATTCTAGTGCCTATCCGGGCAAAAACGCCCACCAGCATGCCACCCTCCTATAGGGTTTGCGCAACCAACCAGCCTAACCACCAGTGGCAACCAAAGGTGCTGTTAGCGACGACTTCTGAAGACGCAACGAGACGCGACGTGTTTGCGCCCAGACGCGACGAGACGATGCGGGATCTGCGCCCAAGAATGCCTAGACCCGTCGACTTGATGCGGGATCAGCTCGCCCAAGCATGCCTAGTGTGCAAGGCCTGTGTGCAAGGCTAGTGTCCAAGGCTAGTGTGCAAGGCTCATGTGGAACGCTAGTGCGCAAGGCTAGTGCCCAAGGCTTGTGTGCCAGGCCCGTGTGCAAGGCTAGTGTCCAGGGCTTGTGTGCATTGCTTGAGTGCAAGGCTTGTGTGCATTGCTCGAGTGCATGGCTTGTGTGCAAGGGTTGTGCGCAAGGCTAGTGTGCGGGGCTT
>NW_027518734.1:217500-222500 GCF_043159265.1 Tasmannia lanceolata | reverse complement strand
GCACAAAGGGAGCAAACACGGGCAAACAAGTGACGCCATGGCCTACTCGCCCACCGCCCTCTATATTGCCTAACCTTGGCAACCATGGTCCATTCCCCACTATATGCCATGGCCTTGTGCCCATGGTCTTCACAAGACAGCATCCAAGGCGCCTGAAAGGCCAAGGGAGCCCAACCCAGCAATGCCCAGCCAAGGCCAGGCATTCCAGTGCCTACCCGGGCAAAAACGCCCAAAGCATGCCCCATTCGTTAGCCTATCCAGGCAAAAACGCCCAAAACCAGCCCATTCCAGTGCCTATCCGGGGAAAACGCCCAAAGCATGCCCATTCCTTAGCCTATCCAGGCAAAAACGCCCAAAACCAGCACATTCCAGTGCCTATCCGGGCAAAAACGCCCTAAGCCTGCGCATTCCAGCGCCCCGCAGCATGCCACCCTCCTATAGGGTTTGCGCAACCAACCCGCCTAACCACCAGTGGCAACCAAAGGTGCTGTTAGCGACGACTTCTGAAGACGCAACGAGACGCGACGGGTTTGCGCCCAGACGCGACGAGGCGATGCGGGATCTGCGCCCAACCGTGCCTACACCCGCCGACTTGATGCGGGAGCTGCTGGCCCAAGCATGCCTAGCGTGCAAGGCCTGCGTGCAAGGCTAGTGTGCAAGGCTCGTGGGCAAGGCTAGTGCGCAAGGCTAGTGCCCAAGGTCTGTGTGCAAGGCTAGTGCCCAAGGCTAGTGAGCATGGCCTGTGTGCAAGGCTAGTGTGCAAGGCTTGTATGCAAGGCTAGTGTGCAAGGCTGGTGTGCAAGGCTTGTGGGCAAGGCTGGTGCGCAAGGCTAGTTCCCAAGGGTTGTGTGCAAGGCTAGTGCCCAAGGCAAGTGCGCAAGGCTCGTGCCCAAAGCTAGTGCGCAAGGCTTGTGTGCAAGGCTACTGCGATGGGCCAGTGCCCAAGGCTTGTGAGCAAGGCTTGTATGCATGGCTTGTGTGCAAGGCTAGCGTCCAAGGCTTGTGCGCATGGCTTGTGCGCAAGGCTTGTGTCCAAGGCTTTTGTGCAAGGCTCGTGCGCAAGGCTAGTGTGCAAGGCTTGTGCGCATTGGCAGGTAGCCCACCAGCATGCACGATCCAAATGCCACTCACGCGACAACACGGTGCCAAGCCGGGCATGGTGTGCACTCAAAACCAATCAACGGACAGAGGTCATGCGTCATGGGGGGGATCTAGCAAGGCCATGGGGAAGGTCATGGAGGACCTTGGAAGCAAGCGCAAGACGAGAGCGAATCGAACAAGGGGCCAGGACGGGGCCTTGTGCCCATGGTCTTCGCAAGACAGCGTCCAAGGCACCCGAAAGCCCAAGGGAACCCAAACCCGGCCGACACTTGCAATCGCACATGCTCTCTGCAACACACCATCAATGCCGCCCAACGGGGCCAGCACGAGCAGTCCTCCGCGGTCCCCTGGCCCTGCGCACGTTTGTCTTCGAAACCGAGCATCAATGCCACAGAAAGTGCCGGGGCGCCAGCTGGAGCCATCATCCGCGTTGCCATGGCTCGCTTGGCCTTGGCTTGCCAGGCCCCGACACGAGCAATCGCGCATTTTCTTTGCAACCGACCATCAATGCCGCCCAACGGGGCCAGCACGAGCAGTCATCCGCGGTCCCCTGGCCCTGCGCACGTTTGTCTTTGAAACCGAGCATCAATGCCACAGAAAGTGCCGGGGCGCCAGCTGGAGCCATCATCCGACGTGCCATGGCTCTGGTCCCATGGTCTTCGCAACCGAGCATTCGTGACACCCGCGGGGCCAGGACACCAACCCTTCCGACACGAGCATTCGCGCATGTTCTTTGGCCACACAACGGCGCCAGCACGAGCAAAATCATCCGCGGTGCGGTGGCCTTGCACGGCCTTTTGTCTTTGGAACCAACCATCAGTGCCACGGGAAGTGCCGGAGTCCCGGCATCCGCGGTGCCAAGTCATTGCGCCCTTGGTCTCTGCAGCGGGGCATGCCGGGCACTCCCAACCATTGCAAGCAAGCAAGCAAGCAAGAAAGAAAGTAAGTAAGTAAGTAAGTATTACATATAGGGGCGGGACATGCGGGGAGATCTGCGAAACGTGCATTACGGGGCACACGCGTACCTACCGGGGCATACCGACCCCTATTGGGGCACACGTGTGCATATCGGGGCATACCGGGCCTATCGGGGCACACGCGTACATACCGGGGCATACCGAGCCCTACTGGGGCACACGTGCGCATATCGGGGCGTACCAAGCCTATCGGGGCATACGCATGTATCCCAAGGCATACCGAGTCTATCCGGGCATACGCGTTCATACCGGGGCGTAACGGGCCTATCGGGGCATACTTGGGCATATCCGGGCAAAAAATGCCCAAAACTTGCGCAACCTTGGCAACCGTGGTCCATTCCTCTCTATATGCCTAGCCTTGCCAACCGTGGTCCATTCCTCACTATATGCCATGGCCTTGTGCCCATGGTCTTCCCAAGACAGCGTCCAAGGCCCCCGGAAGGCCAAGGGAGCCCAACCCAGCAATGCCCTGCTATGGCAAGCCAAGGCCAAGCATTCCGGTGCCTATCCGGGCAAAAATGCAATTCCTCTCTATATGCCTAGCCTTGGCAACCGTGGTCCATTCCCCACCATATGCCATGGCCTTGTGCCCATGGTCTTCCCAAGACAGTGTCCAAGGCGCCCGGAAGGCCAAGGGAGCCCAACCCAGCAATGCCCTGCTTTGGCAAGCCAAGGCCAAGCATTCCGGTGCCTAACCTTGGCAACCGTGGTCCTTTCCTCACCATATGCCATGGCCTTGTGCCCATGGTCTTCGCAAGACATCGTCCAAGGCGCCCAAAAGGCCAAGGGAGCCCAACCCAGCAATGCCTTGCTAGGACAAGCCAAGGCCAAGCATTCCGGTGCCTATCCGGGCAAAAACGCCCAAAGCATGCCCATTCCTTAGCCTATCCAGGCAAAAACGCCCAAAATCTGCACATTCTAGTGCCTATCCGGGCAAAAACGCCCACCAGCATGCCACCCTCCTATAGGGTTTGCGCAACCAACCAGCCTAACCACCAGTGGCAACCAAAGGTGCTGTTAGCGACGACTTCTGAAGACGCAACGAGACGCGACGTGTTTGCGCCCAGACGCGACGAGACGATGCGGGATCTGCGCCCAAGAATGCCTAGACCCGTCGACTTGATGCGGGATCAGCTCGCCCAAGCATGCCTAGTGTGCAAGGCCTGTGTGCAAGGCTAGTGTCCAAGGCTAGTGTGCAAGGCTCATGTGGAACGCTAGTGCGCAAGGCTAGTGCCCAAGGCTTGTGTGCCAGGCCCGTGTGCAAGGCTAGTGTCCAGGGCTTGTGTGCATTGCTTGAGTGCAAGGCTTGTGTGCATTGCTCGAGTGCATGGCTTGTGTGCAAGGGTTGTGCGCAAGGCTAGTGTGCGGGGCTTGTGCGCATGGCTAATGTGCACGGCTTGTGTGCATGGCTACCGTGCAAGGCTAGTTTGCATGGCTAGGGTGCAAGGCTCGCATGCGAGGCTAGTGTGCAAGGCTGCGTGCAAGGGAAGCGTGCAGGGCGAGTGTGCGAGGCCACTGTGCACGGCGCCAGCACTAGCGAGCCATCATCCGCGTTGCCATGGCTCGCTTGGCCTTGGCTTGCCAGGCCCCGACACGAGCAATCGCGCATTTTCTTTGCAACCGACCATCAATGCCGCCCAACGGGGCCAGCACGAGCAGTCATCCGCGGTCCCCTGGCCCTGCGCACGTTTGTCTTTGAAACCGAGCATCAATGCCACAGAAAGTGCCGGGGCGCCAGCTGGAGCCATCATCCGACGTGCCATGGCTCGCTTGGCCTTGGCTTGCCGGGCCCCGACACGAGCAATCGCGCATTTTCTTTGCAACCGACCATCAATGCCGCCCAACGGGGCCAGCACGAGCAGTCATCCGCGGTCCCCTGGCACTGCGCACGTTTGTCTTTGAAACCGAGCATCAATGCCACAGAAAGTGCCGGGGCGCCAGCTGGAGCCATCATCCGACGTGCCATGGCTCTGGTCCCATGGTCTTCGCAACCGAGCATTCGTGACACCCGCGGGGCCAGGACACCAACCCTTCCGACACGAGCATTCGCGCATGTTCTTTGGCCACACAACGGCGCCAGCACGAGCAAAATCATCCGCGGTGCGGTGGCCTTGCACGGTCTTTTGTCTTTGGAACCAACCATCAGTGCCACGGGAAGTGCCGGAGTCCCGGCATCCGCGGTGCCAAGTCATTGCGCCCTTGGTCTCTGCAGCGGGGCATGCCGGGCACTCCCAACCATTGCAAGCAAGCAAGCAAGCAAGAAAGAAAGTAAGTAAGTAAGTAAGTATTACATATAGGGGCGGGACATGCGGGGAGATCTGCGAAACGTGCATTACGGGGCACACGCGTACCTACCGGGGCATACCGACCCCTATTGGGGCACACGTGTGCATATCGGGGCATACCGGGCCTATCGGGGCACACGCGTACATACCGGGGCATACCGAGCCCTACTGGGGCACACGTGCGCATATCGGGGCGTACCAAGCCTATCGGGGCATACGCATGTATCCCAAGGCATACCGAGTCTATCCGGGCATACGCGTTCATACCGGGGCGTAACGGGCCTATCGGGGCATACTTGGGCATATCCGGGCAAAAAATGCCCAAAACTTGCGCAACCTTGGCAACCGTGGTCCATTCCTCTCTATATGCCTAGCCTTGCCAACCGTGGTCCATTCCTCACTATATGCCATGGCCTTGTGCCCATGGTCTTCCCAAGACAGCGTCCAAGGCCCCCGGAAGGCCAAGGGAGCCCAACCCAGCAATGCCCTGCTATGGCAAGCCAAGGCCAAGCATTCCGGTGCCTATCCGGGCAAAAATGCGATTCCTCTCTATATGCCTAGCCTTGGCAACCGTGGTCCATTCCCCACCATATGCCATGGCCTTGTGCCCATGGTCTTCCCAAGACAGTGTCCAAGG
>NW_027518734.1:202500-207500 GCF_043159265.1 Tasmannia lanceolata | reverse complement strand
GACACGAGCAATCGCGCATTTTCTTTGCAACCGACCATCAATGCCGCCCAACGGGGCCAGCACGAGCAGTCATCCGCGGTCCCCTGGCCCTGCGCACGTTTGTCTTTGAAACCGAGCATCAATGCCACAGAAAGTGCCGGGGCGCCAGCTGGAGCCATCATCCGACGTGCCATGGCTCTGGTCCCATGGTCTTCGCAACCGAGCATTCGTGACACCCGCGGGGCCAGGACACCAACCCTTCCGACACGAGCATTCGCGCATGTTCTTTGGCCACACAACGGCGCCAGCACGAGCAAAATCATCCGCGGTGCGGTGGCCTTGCACGGCCTTTTGTCTTTGGAACCAACCATCAGTGCCACGGGAAGTGCCGGAGTCCCGGCATCCGCGGTGCCAAGTCATTGCGCCCTTGGTCTCTGCAGCGGGGCATGCCGGGCACTCCCAACCATTGCAAGCAAGCAAGCAAGCAAGAAAGAAAGTAAGTAAGTAAGTAAGTATTACATATAGGGGCGGGACATGCGGGGAGATCTGCGAAACGTGCATTACGGGGCACACGCGTACCTACCGGGGCATACCGACCCCTATTGGGGCACACGTGTGCATATCGGGGCATACCGGGCCTATCGGGGCACACGCGTACATACCGGGGCATACCGAGCCCTACTGGGGCACACGTGCGCATATCGGGGCGTACCAAGCCTATCGGGGCATACGCATGTATCCCAAGGCATACCGAGTCTATCCGGGCATACGCGTTCATACCGGGGCGTAACGGGCCTATCGGGGCATACTTGGGCATATCCGGGCAAAAAATGCCCAAAACTTGCGCAACCTTGGCAACCGTGGTCCATTCCTCTCTATATGCCTAGCCTTGCCAACCGTGGTCCATTCCTCACTATATGCCATGGCCTTGTGCCCATGGTCTTCCCAAGACAGCGTCCAAGGCCCCCGGAAGGCCAAGGGAGCCCAACCCAGCAATGCCCTGCTATGGCAAGCCAAGGCCAAGCATTCCGGTGCCTATCCGGGCAAAAATGCAATTCCTCTCTATATGCCTAGCCTTGGCAACCGTGGTCCATTCCCCACCATATGCCATGGCCTTGTGCCCATGGTCTTCCCAAGACAGTGTCCAAGGCGCCCGGAAGGCCAAGGGAGCCCAACCCAGCAATGCCCTGCTTTGGCAAGCCAAGGCCAAGCATTCCGGTGCCTAACCTTGGCAACCGTGGTCCTTTCCTCACCATATGCCATGGCCTTGTGCCCATGGTCTTCGCAAGACATCGTCCAAGGCGCCCAAAAGGCCAAGGGAGCCCAACCCAGCAATGCCTTGCTAGGACAAGCCAAGGCCAAGCATTCCGGTGCCTATCCGGGCAAAAACGCCCAAAGCATGCCCATTCCTTAGCCTATCCAGGCAAAAACGCCCAAAATCTGCACATTCTAGTGCCTATCCGGGCAAAAACGCCCACCAGCATGCCACCCTCCTATAGGGTTTGCGCAACCAACCAGCCTAACCACCAGTGGCAACCAAAGGTGCTGTTAGCGACGACTTCTGAAGACGCAACGAGACGCGACGTGTTTGCGCCCAGACGCGACGAGACGATGCGGGATCTGCGCCCAAGAATGCCTAGACCCGTCGACTTGATGCGGGATCAGCTCGCCCAAGCATGCCTAGTGTGCAAGGCCTGTGTGCAAGGCTAGTGTCCAAGGCTAGTGTGCAAGGCTCATGTGGAACGCTAGTGCGCAAGGCTAGTGCCCAAGGCTTGTGTGCCAGGCCCGTGTGCAAGGCTAGTGTCCAGGGCTTGTGTGCATTGCTTGAGTGCAAGGCTTGTGTGCATTGCTCGAGTGCATGGCTTGTGTGTGCAAGGGTTGTGCGCAAGGCTAGTGTGCGGGGCTTGTGCGCATGGCTAATGTGCACGGCTTGTGTGCATGGCTACCGTGCAAGGCTAGTTTGCATGGCTAGGGTGCAAGGCTCGCATGCGAGGCTAGTGTGCAAGGCTGCGTGCAAGGGAAGCGTGCAGGGCGAGTGTGCGAGGCCACTGTGCACGGCGCCAGCACTAGCGAGCCATCATCCGCGTTGCCATGGCTCGCTTGGCCTTGGCTTGCCAGGCCCCGACACGAGCAATCGCGCATTTTCTTTGCAACCGACCATCAATGCCGCCCAACGGGGCCAGCACGAGCAGTCCTCCGCGGTCCCCTGGCCCTGCGCACGTTTGTCTTTGAAACCGAGCATCAATGCCACAGAAAGTGCCGGGGCGCCAGCTGGAGCCATCATCCGACGTGCCATGGCTCGCTTGGCCTTGGCTTGCCGGGCCCCGACACGAGCAATCGCGCATTTTCTTTGCAACCGACCATCAATGCCGCCCAACGGGGCCAGCACGAGCAGTCATCCGCGGTCCCCTGGCCCTGCGCACGTTTGTCTTTGAAACCGAGCATCAATGCCACAGAAAGTGCCGGGGCGCCAGCTGGAGCCATCATCCGACGTGCCATGGCTCTGGTCCCATGGTCTTCGCAACCGAGCATTCGTGACACCCGCGGGGCCAGGACACCAACCCTTCCGACACGAGCATTCGCGCATGTTCTTTGGCCACACAACGGCGCCAGCACGAGCAAAATCATCCGCGGTGCGGTGGCCTTGCACGGCCTTTTGTCTTTGGAACCAACCATCAGTGCCACGGGAAGTGCCGGAGTCCCGGCATCCGCGGTGCCAAGTCATTGCGCCCTTGGTCTCTGCAGCGGGGCATGCCGGGCACTCCCAACCATTGCAAGCAAGCAAGCAAGCAAGAAAGAAAGTAAGTAAGTAAGTAAGTATTACATATAGGGGCGGGACATGCGGGGAGATCTGCGAAACGTGCATTACGGGGCACACGCGTACCTACCGGGGCATACCGACCCCTATTGGGGCACACGTGTGCATATCGGGGCATACCGGGCCTATCGGGGCACACGCGTACATACCGGGGCATACCGAGCCCTACTGGGGCACACGTGCGCATATCGGGGCGTACCAAGCCTATCGGGGCATACGCATGTATCCCAAGGCATACCGAGTCTATCCGGGCATACGCGTTCATACCGGGGCGTAACGGGCCTATCGGGGCATACTTGGGCATATCCGGGCAAAAAATGCCCAAAACTTGCGCAACCTTGGCAACCGTGGTCCATTCCTCTTTATATGCCTAGCCTTGCCAACCGTGGTCCATTCCTCACTATATGCCATGGCCTTGTGCCCATGGTCTTCCCAAGACAGCGTCCAAGGCCCCCGGAAGGCCAAGGGAGCCCAACCCAGCAATGCCCTGCTATGGCAAGCCAAGGCCAAGCATTCCGGTGCCTATCCGGGCAAAAATGCAATTCCTCTCTATATGCCTAGCCTTGGCAACCGTGGTCCATTCCCCACCATATGCCATGGCCTTGTGCCCATGGTCTTCCCAAGACAGTGTCCAAGGCGCCCGGAAGGCCAAGGGAGCCCAACCCAGCAATGCCCTGCTTTGGCAAGCCAAGGCCAAGCATTCCGGTGCCTAACCTTGGCAACCGTGGTCCTTTCCTCACCATATGCCATGGCCTTGTGCCCATGGTCTTCGCAAGACATCGTCCAAGGCGCCCAAAAGGCCAAGGGAGCCCAACCCAGCAATGCCTTGCTAGGACAAGCCAAGGCCAAGCATTCCGGTGCCTATCCGGGCAAAAACGCCCAAAGCATGCCCATTCCTTAGCCTATCCAGGCAAAAACGCCCAAAATCTGCACATTCTAGTGCCTATCCGGGCAAAAACGCCCACCAGCATGCCACCCTCCTATAGGGTTTGCGCAACCAACCAGCCTAACCACCAGTGGCAACCAAAGGTGCTGTTAGCGACGACTTCTGAAGACGCAACGAGACGCGACGTGTTTGCGCCCAGACGCGACGAGACGATGCGGGATCTGCGCCCAAGAATGCCTAGACCCGTCGACTTGATGCGGGATCAGCTCGCCCAAGCATGCCTAGTGTGCAAGGCCTGTGTGCAAGGCTAGTGTCCAAGGCTAGTGTGCAAGGCTCATGTGGAACGCTAGTGCGCAAGGCTAGTGCCCAAGGCTTGTGTGCCAGGCCCGTGTGCAAGGCTAGTGTCCAGGGCTTGTGTGCATTGCTTGAGTGCAAGGCTTGTGTGCATTGCTCGAGTGCATGGCTTGTGTGCAAGGGTTGTGCGCAAGGCTAGTGTGCGGGGCTTGTGCGCATGGCTAATGTGCACGGCTTGTGTGCATGGCTACCGTGCAAGGCTAGTTTGCATGGCTAGGGTGCAAGGCTCGCATGCGAGGCTAGTGTGCAAGGCTGCGTGCAAGGGAAGCGTGCAGGGCGAGTGTGCGAGGCCACTGTGCACGGCGCCAGCACTAGCGAGCCATCATCCGCGTTGCCATGGCTCGCTTGGCCTTGGCTTGCCAGGCCCCGACACGAGCAATCGCGCATTTTCTTTGCAACCGACCATCAATGCCGCCCAACGGGGCCAGCACGAGCAGTCCTCCGCGGTCCCCTGGCCCTGCGCACGTTTGTCTTTGAAACCGAGCATCAATGCCACAGAAAGTGCCGGGGCGCCAGCTGGAGCCATCATCCGACGTGCCATGGCTCGCTTGGCCTTGGCTTGCCGGGCCCCGACACGAGCAATCGCGCATTTTCTTTGCAACCGACCATCAATGCCGCCCAACGGGGCCAGCACGAGCAGTCATCCGCGGTCCCCTGGCCCTGCGCACGTTTGTCTTTGAAACCGAGCATCAATGCCACAGAAAGTGCCGGGGCGCCAGCTGGAGCCATCATCCGACGTGCCATGGCTCTGGTCCCATGGTCTTCGCAACCGAGCATTCGTGACACCCGCGGGGCCAGGACACCAACCCTTCCGACACGAGCATTCGCGCATGTTCTTTGGCCACACAACGGCGCCAGCACGAGCAAAATCATCCGCGGTGCGGTGGCCTTGCACGGCCTTTTGTCTTTGGAACCAACCATCAGTGCCACGGGAAGTGCCGGAGTCCCGGCATCCGCGGTGCC
>NW_027518734.1:187500-192500 GCF_043159265.1 Tasmannia lanceolata | reverse complement strand
AGGCTAGCGTCCAAGGCTTGTGCGCATGGCTTGTGCGCAAGGCTTGTGTCCAAGGCTTTTGTGCAAGGCTCGTGCGCAAGGCTAGTGTGCAAGGCTTGTGCGCATTGGCAGGTAGCCCACCAGCATGCACGATCCAAATGCCACTCACGCGACAACACGGTGCCAAGCCGGGCATGGTGTGCACTCAAAACCAATCAACGGACAGAGGTCATGCGTCATGGGGGGGATCTAGCAAGGCCATGGGGAAGGTCATGGAGGACCTTGGAAGCAAGCGCAAGACGAGAGCGAATCGAACAAGGGGCCAGGACGGGGCCTTGTGCCCATGGTCTTCGCAAGACAGCGTCCAAGGCACCCGAAAGCCCAAGGGAACCCAAACCCGGCCGACACTTGCAATCGCACATGCTCTCTGCAACACACCATCAATGCCGCCCAACGGGGCCAGCACGAGCAGTCCTCCGCGGTCCCCTGGCCCTGCGCACGTTTGTCTTCGAAACCGAGCATCAATGCCACAGAAAGTGCCGGGGCGCCAGCTGGAGCCATCATCCGCGTTGCCATGGCTCGCTTGGCCTTGGCTTGCCAGGCCCCGACACGAGCAATCGCGCATTTTCTTTGCAACCGACCATCAATGCCGCCCAACGGGGCCAGCACGAGCAGTCATCCGCGGTCCCCTGGCCCTGCGCACGTTTGTCTTTGAAACCGAGCATCAATGCCACAGAAAGTGCCGGGGCGCCAGCTGGAGCCATCATCCGACGTGCCATGGCTCTGGTCCCATGGTCTTCGCAACCGAGCATTCGTGACACCCGCGGGGCCAGGACACCAACCCTTCCGACACGAGCATTCGCGCATGTTCTTTGGCCACACAACGGCGCCAGCACGAGCAAAATCATCCGCGGTGCGGTGGCCTTGCACGGCCTTTTGTCTTTGGAACCAACCATCAGTGCCACGGGAAGTGCCGGAGTCCCGGCATCCGCGGTGCCAAGTCATTGCGCCCTTGGTCTCTGCAGCGGGGCATGCCGGGCACTCCCAACCATTGCAAGCAAGCAAGCAAGCAAGAAAGAAAGTAAGTAAGTAAGTAAGTATTACATATAGGGGCGGGACATGCGGGGAGATCTGCGAAACGTGCATTACGGGGCACACGCGTACCTACCGGGGCATACCGACCCCTATTGGGGCACACGTGTGCATATCGGGGCATACCGGGCCTATCGGGGCACACGCGTACATACCGGGGCATACCGAGCCCTACTGGGGCACACGTGCGCATATCGGGGCGTACCAAGCCTATCGGGGCATACGCATGTATCCCAAGGCATACCGAGTCTATCCGGGCATACGCGTTCATACCGGGGCGTAACGGGCCTATCGGGGCATACTTGGGCATATCCGGGCAAAAAATGCCCAAAACTTGCGCAACCTTGGCAACCGTGGTCCATTCCTCTTTATATGCCTAGCCTTGCCAACCGTGGTCCATTCCTCACTATATGCCATGGCCTTGTGCCCATGGTCTTCCCAAGACAGCGTCCAAGGCCCCCGGAAGGCCAAGGGAGCCCAACCCAGCAATGCCCTGCTATGGCAAGCCAAGGCCAAGCATTCTGGTGCCTATCCGGGCAAAAATGCAATTCCTCTCTATATGCCTAGCCTTGGCAACCGTGGTCCATTCCCCACCATATGCCATGGCCTTGTGCCCATGGTCTTCCCAAGACAGTGTCCAAGGCGCCCGGAAGGCCAAGGGAGCCCAACCCAGCAATGCCCTGCTTTGGCAAGCCAAGGCCAAGCATTCCGGTGCCTAACCTTGGCAACCGTGGTCCTTTCCTCACCATATGCCATGGCCTTGTGCCCATGGTCTTCGCAAGACATCGTCCAAGGCGCCCAAAAGGCCAAGGGAGCCCAACCCAGCAATGCCTTGCTAGGACAAGCCAAGGCCAAGCATTCCGGTGCCTATCCGGGCAAAAACGCCCAAAGCATGCCCATTCCTTAGCCTATCCAGGCAAAAACGCCCAAAATCTGCACATTCTAGTGCCTATCCGGGCAAAAACGCCCACCAGCATGCCACCCTCCTATAGGGTTTGCGCAACCAACCAGCCTAACCACCAGTGGCAACCAAAGGTGCTGTTAGCGACGACTTCTGAAGACGCAACGAGACGCGACGTGTTTGCGCCCAGACGCGACGAGACGATGCGGGATCTGCGCCCAAGAATGCCTAGACCCGTCGACTTGATGCGGGATCAGCTCGCCCAAGCATGCCTAGTGTGCAAGGCCTGTGTGCAAGGCTAGTGTCCAAGGCTAGTGTGCAAGGCTCATGTGGAACGCTAGTGCGCAAGGCTAGTGCCCAAGGCTTGTGTGCCAGGCCCGTGTGCAAGGCTAGTGTCCAGGGCTTGTGTGCATTGCTTGAGTGCAAGGCTTGTGTGCATTGCTCGAGTGCATGGCTTGTGTGCAAGGGTTGTGCGCAAGGCTAGTGTGCGGGGCTTGTGCGCATGGCTAATGTGCACGGCTTGTGTGCATGGCTACCGTGCAAGGCTAGTTTGCATGGCTAGGGTGCAAGGCTCGCATGCGAGGCTAGTGTGCAAGGCTGCGTGCAAGGGAAGCGTGCAGGGCGAGTGTGCGAGGCCACTGTGCACGGCGCCAGCACTAGCGAGCCATCATCCGCGTTGCCATGGCTCGCTTGGCCTTGGCTTGCCAGGCCCCGACACGAGCAATCGCGCATTTTCTTTGCAACCGACCATCAATGCCGCCCAACGGGGCCAGCACGAGCAGTCCTCCGCGGTCCCCTGGCCCTGCGCACGTTTGTCTTTGAAACCGAGCATCAATGCCACAGAAAGTGCCGGGGCGCCAGCTGGAGCCATCATCCGACGTGCCATGGCTCGCTTGGCCTTGGCTTGCCGGGCCCCGACACGAGCAATCGCGCATTTTCTTTGCAACCGACCATCAATGCCGCCCAACGGGGCCAGCACGAGCAGTCATCCGCGGTCCCCTGGCCCTGCGCACGTTTGTCTTTGAAACCGAGCATCAATGCCACAGAAAGTGCCGGGGCGCCAGCTGGAGCCATCATCCGACGTGCCATGGCTCTGGTCCCATGGTCTTCGCAACCGAGCATTCGTGACACCCGCGGGGCCAGGACACCAACCCTTCCGACACGAGCATTCGCGCATGTTCTTTGGCCACACAACGGCGCCAGCACGAGCAAAATCATCCGCGGTGCGGTGGCCTTGCACGGCCTTTTGTCTTTGGAACCAACCATCAGTGCCACGGGAAGTGCCGGAGTCCCGGCATCCGCGGTGCCAAGTCATTGCGCCCTTGGTCTCTGCAGCGGGGCATGCCGGGCACTCCCAACCATTGCAAGCAAGCAAGCAAGCAAGAAAGAAAGTAAGTAAGTAAGTAAGTATTACATATAGGGGCGGGACATGCGGGGAGATCTGCGAAACGTGCATTACGGGGCACACGCGTACCTACCGGGGCATACCGACCCCTATTGGGGCACACGTGTGCATATCGGGGCATACCGGGCCTATCGGGGCACACGCGTACATACCGGGGCATACCGAGCCCTACTGGGGCACACGTGCGCATATCGGGGCGTACCAAGCCTATCGGGGCATACGCATGTATCCCAAGGCATACCGAGTCTATCCGGGCATACGCGTTCATACCGGGGCGTAACGGGCCTATCGGGGCATACTTGGGCATATCCGGGCAAAAAATGCCCAAAACTTGCGCAACCTTGGCAACCGTGGTCCATTCCTCTCTATATGCCTAGCCTTGCCAACCGTGGTCCATTCCTCACTATATGCCATGGCCTTGTGCCCATGGTCTTCCCAAGACAGCGTCCAAGGCCCCCGGAAGGCCAAGGGAGCCCAACCCAGCAATGCCCTGCTATGGCAAGCCAAGGCCAAGCATTCCGGTGCCTATCCGGGCAAAAATGCAATTCCTCTCTATATGCCTAGCCTTGGCAACCGTGGTCCATTCCCCACCATATGCCATGGCCTTGTGCCCATGGTCTTCCCAAGACAGTGTCCAAGGCGCCCGGAAGGCCAAGGGAGCCCAACCCAGCAATGCCCTGCTTTGGCAAGCCAAGGCCAAGCATTCCGGTGCCTAACCTTGGCAACCGTGGCCCTTTCCTCACCATATGCCATGGCCTTGTGCCCATGGTCTTCGCAAGACATCGTCCAAGGCGCCCAAAAGGCCAAGGGAGCCCAACCCAGCAATGCCTTGCTAGGACAAGCCAAGGCCAAGCATTCCGGTGCCTATCCGGGCAAAAACGCCCAAAGCATGCCCATTCCTTAGCCTATCCAGGCAAAAACGCCCAAAATCTGCACATTCTAGTGCCTATCCGGGCAAAAACGCCCACCAGCATGCCACCCTCCTATAGGGTTTGCGCAACCAACCAGCCTAACCACCAGTGGCAACCAAAGGTGCTGTTAGCGACGACTTCTGAAGACGCAACGAGACGCGACGTGTTTGCGCCCAGACGCGACGAGACGATGCGGGATCTGCGCCCAAGAATGCCTAGACCCGTCGACTTGATGCGGGATCAGCTCGCCCAAGCATGCCTAGTGTGCAAGGCCTGTGTGCAAGGCTAGTGTCCAAGGCTAGTGTGCAAGGCTCATGTGGAACGCTAGTGCGCAAGGCTAGTGCCCAAGGCTTGTGTGCCAGGCCCGTGTGCAAGGCTAGTGTCCAGGGCTTGTGTGCATTGCTTGAGTGCAAGGCTTGTGTGCATTGCTCGAGTGCATGGCTTGTGTGCAAGGGTTGTGCGCAAGGCTAGTGTGCGGGGCTTGTGCGCATGGCTAATGTGCACGGCTTGTGTGCATGGCTACCGTGCAAGGCTAGTTTGCATGGCTAGGGTGCAAGGCTCGCATGCGAGGCTAGTGTGCAAGGCTGCGTGCAAGGGAAGCGTGCAGGGCGAGTGTGCGAGGCCACTGTGCACGGCGCCAGCACTAGCGAGCCATCATCCGCGTTGCCATGGCTCGCTTGGCCTTGGCTTGCCAGGCCCCGACACGAGCAAT
>NW_027518734.1:170000-177500 GCF_043159265.1 Tasmannia lanceolata | reverse complement strand
TAGCCTATCCAGGCAAAAACGCCCAAAACCAGCCCATTCCAGTGCCTATCCGGGGAAAACGCCCAAAGCATGCCCATTCCTTAGCCTATCCAGGCAAAAACGCCCAAAACCAGCACATTCCAGTGCCTATCCGGGCAAAAACGCCCTAAGCCTGCGCATTCCAGCGCCCCGCAGCATGCCACCCTCCTATAGGGTTTGCGCAACCAACCCGCCTAACCACCAGTGGCAACCAAAGGTGCTGTTAGCGACGACTTCTGAAGACGCAACGAGACGCGACGGGTTTGCGCCCAGACGCGACGAGGCGATGCGGGATCTGCGCCCAACCGTGCCTACACCCGCCGACTTGATGCGGGAGCTGCTGGCCCAAGCATGCCTAGCGTGCAAGGCCTGCGTGCAAGGCTAGTGTGCAAGGCTCGTGGGCAAGGCTAGTGCGCAAGGCTAGTGCCCAAGGTCTGTGTGCAAGGCTAGTGCCCAAGGCTAGTGAGCATGGCCTGTGTGCAAGGCTAGTGTGCAAGGCTTGTATGCAAGGCTAGTGTGCAAGGCTGGTGTGCAAGGCTTGTGGGCAAGGCTGGTGCGCAAGGCTAGTTCCCAAGGGTTGTGTGCAAGGCTAGTGCCCAAGGCAAGTGCGCAAGGCTCGTGCCCAAAGCTAGTGCGCAAGGCTTGTGTGCAAGGCTACTGCGATGGGCCAGTGCCCAAGGCTTGTGAGCAAGGCTTGTATGCATGGCTTGTGTGCAAGGCTAGCGTCCAAGGCTTGTGCGCATGGCTTGTGCGCAAGGCTTGTGTCCAAGGCTTTTGTGCAAGGCTCGTGCGCAAGGCTAGTGTGCAAGGCTTGTGCGCATTGGCAGGTAGCCCACCAGCATGCACGATCCAAATGCCACTCACGCGACAACACGGTGCCAAGCCGGGCATGGTGTGCACTCAAAACCAATCAACGGACAGAGGTCATGCGTCATGGGGGGGATCTAGCAAGGCCATGGGGAAGGTCATGGAGGACCTTGGAAGCAAGCGCAAGACGAGAGCGAATCGAACAAGGGGCCAGGACGGGGCCTTGTGCCCATGGTCTTCGCAAGACAGCGTCCAAGGCACCCGAAAGCCCAAGGGAACCCAAACCCGGCCGACACTTGCAATCGCACATGCTCTCTGCAACACACCATCAATGCCGCCCAACGGGGCCAGCACGAGCAGTCCTCCGCGGTCCCCTGGCCCTGCGCACGTTTGTCTTCGAAACCGAGCATCAATGCCACAGAAAGTGCCGGGGCGCCAGCTGGAGCCATCATCCGCGTTGCCATGGCTCGCTTGGCCTTGGCTTGCCAGGCCCCGACACGAGCAATCGCGCATTTTCTTTGCAACCGACCATCAATGCCGCCCAACGGGGCCAGCACGAGCAGTCATCCGCGGTCCCCTGGCCCTGCGCACGTTTGTCTTTGAAACCGAGCATCAATGCCACAGAAAGTGCCGGGGCGCCAGCTGGAGCCATCATCCGACGTGCCATGGCTCTGGTCCCATGGTCTTCGCAACCGAGCATTCGTGACACCCGCGGGGCCAGGACACCAACCCTTCCGACACGAGCATTCGCGCATGTTCTTTGGCCACACAACGGCGCCAGCACGAGCAAAATCATCCGCGGTGCGGTGGCCTTGCACGGCCTTTTGTCTTTGGAACCAACCATCAGTGCCACGGGAAGTGCCGGAGTCCCGGCATCCGCGGTGCCAAGTCATTGCGCCCTTGGTCTCTGCAGCGGGGCATGCCGGGCACTCCCAACCATTGCAAGCAAGCAAGCAAGCAAGAAAGAAAGTAAGTAAGTAAGTAAGTATTACATATAGGGGCGGGACATGCGGGGAGATCTGCGAAACGTGCATTACGGGGCACACGCGTACCTACCGGGGCATACCGACCCCTATTGGGGCACACGTGTGCATATCGGGGCATACCGGGCCTATCGGGGCACACGCGTACATACCGGGGCATACCGAGCCCTACTGGGGCACACGTGCGCATATCGGGGCGTACCAAGCCTATCGGGGCATACGCATGTATCCCAAGGCATACCGAGTCTATCCGGGCATACGCGTTCATACCGGGGCGTAACGGGCCTATCGGGGCATACTTGGGCATATCCGGGCAAAAAATGCCCAAAACTTGCGCAACCTTGGCAACCGTGGTCCATTCCTCTCTATATGCCTAGCCTTGCCAACCGTGGTCCATTCCTCACTATATGCCATGGCCTTGTGCCCATGGTCTTCCCAAGACAGCGTCCAAGGCCCCCGGAAGGCCAAGGGAGCCCAACCCAGCAATGCCCTGCTATGGCAAGCCAAGGCCAAGCATTCCGGTGCCTATCCGGGCAAAAATGCAATTCCTCTCTATATGCCTAGCCTTGGCAACCGTGGTCCATTCCCCACCATATGCCATGGCCTTGTGCCCATGGTCTTCCCAAGACAGTGTCCAAGGCGCCCGGAAGGCCAAGGGAGCCCAACCCAGCAATGCCCTGCTTTGGCAAGCCAAGGCCAAGCATTCCGGTGCCTAACCTTGGCAACCGTGGTCCTTTCCTCACCATATGCCATGGCCTTGTGCCCATGGTCTTCGCAAGACATCGTCCAAGGCGCCCAAAAGGCCAAGGGAGCCCAACCCAGCAATGCCTTGCTAGGACAAGCCAAGGCCAAGCATTCCGGTGCCTATCCGGGCAAAAACGCCCAAAGCATGCCCATTCCTTAGCCTATCCAGGCAAAAACGCCCAAAATCTGCACATTCTAGTGCCTATCCGGGCAAAAACGCCCACCAGCATGCCACCCTCCTATAGGGTTTGCGCAACCAACCAGCCTAACCACCAGTGGCAACCAAAGGTGCTGTTAGCGACGACTTCTGAAGACGCAACGAGACGCGACGTGTTTGCGCCCAGACGCGACGAGACGATGCGGGATCTGCGCCCAAGAATGCCTAGACCCGTCGACTTGATGCGGGATCAGCTCGCCCAAGCATGCCTAGTGTGCAAGGCCTGTGTGCAAGGCTAGTGTCCAAGGCTAGTGTGCAAGGCTCATGTGGAACGCTAGTGCGCAAGGCTAGTGCCCAAGGCTTGTGTGCCAGGCCCGTGTGCAAGGCTAGTGTCCAGGGCTTGTGTGCATTGCTTGAGTGCAAGGCTTGTGTGCATTGCTCGAGTGCATGGCTTGTGTGCAAGGGTTGTGCGCAAGGCTAGTGTGCGGGGCTTGTGCGCATGGCTAATGTGCACGGCTTGTGTGCATGGCTACCGTGCAAGGCTAGTTTGCATGGCTAGGGTGCAAGGCTCGCATGCGAGGCTAGTGTGCAAGGCTGCGTGCAAGGGAAGCGTGCAGGGCGAGTGTGCGAGGCCACTGTGCACGGCGCCAGCACTAGCGAGCCATCATCCGCGTTGCCATGGCTCGCTTGGCCTTGGCTTGCCAGGCCCCGACACGAGCAATCGCGCATTTTCTTTGCAACCGACCATCAATGCCGCCCAACGGGGCCAGCACGAGCAGTCCTCCGCGGTCCCCTGGCCCTGCGCACGTTTGTCTTTGAAACCGAGCATCAATGCCACAGAAAGTGCCGGGGCGCCAGCTGGAGCCATCATCCGACGTGCCATGGCTCGCTTGGCCTTGGCTTGCCGGGCCCCGACACGAGCAATCGCGCATTTTCTTTGCAACCGACCATCAATGCCGCCCAACGGGGCCAGCACGAGCAGTCATCCGCGGTCCCCTGGCCCTGCGCACGTTTGTCTTTGAAACCGAGCATCAATGCCACAGAAAGTGCCGGGGCGCCAGCTGGAGCCATCATCCGACGTGCCATGGCTCTGGTCCCATGGTCTTCGCAACCGAGCATTCGTGACACCCGCGGGGCCAGGACACCAACCCTTCCGACACGAGCATTCGCGCATGTTCTTTGGCCACACAACGGCGCCAGCACGAGCAAAATCATCCGCGGTGCGGTGGCCTTGCACGGCCTTTTGTCTTTGGAACCAACCATCAGTGCCACGGGAAGTGCCGGAGTCCCGGCATCCGCGGTGCCAAGTCATTGCGCCCTTGGTCTCTGCAGCGGGGCATGCCGGGCACTCCCAACCATTGCAAGCAAGCAAGCAAGCAAGAAAGAAAGTAAGTAAGTAAGTAAGTATTACATATAGGGGCGGGACATGCGGGGAGATCTGCGAAACGTGCATTACGGGGCACACGCGTACCTACCGGGGCATACCGACCCCTATTGGGGCACACGTGTGCATATCGGGGCATACCGGGCCTATCGGGGCACACGCGTACATACCGGGGCATACCGAGCCCTACTGGGGCACACGTGCGCATATCGGGGCGTACCAAGCCTATCGGGGCATACGCATGTATCCCAAGGCATACCGAGTCTATCCGGGCATACGCGTTCATACCGGGGCGTAACGGGCCTATCGGGGCATACTTGGGCATATCCGGGCAAAAAATGCCCAAAACTTGCGCAACCTTGGCAACCGTGGTCCATTCCTCTTTATATGCCTAGCCTTGCCAACCGTGGTCCATTCCTCACTATATGCCATGGCCTTGTGCCCATGGTCTTCCCAAGACAGCGTCCAAGGCCCCCGGAAGGCCAAGGGAGCCCAACCCAGCAATGCCCTGCTATGGCAAGCCAAGGCCAAGCATTCCGGTGCCTATCCGGGCAAAAATGCAATTCCTCTCTATATGCCTAGCCTTGGCAACCGTGGTCCATTCCCCACCATATGCCATGGCCTTGTGCCCATGGTCTTCCCAAGACAGTGTCCAAGGCGCCCGGAAGGCCAAGGGAGCCCAACCCAGCAATGCCCTGCTTTGGCAAGCCAAGGCCAAGCATTCCGGTGCCTAACCTTGGCAACCGTGGTCCTTTCCTCACCATATGCCATGGCCTTGTGCCCATGGTCTTCGCAAGACATCGTCCAAGGCGCCCAAAAGGCCAAGGGAGCCCAACCCAGCAATGCCTTGCTAGGACAAGCCAAGGCCAAGCATTCCGGTGCCTATCCGGGCAAAAACGCCCAAAGCATGCCCATTCCTTAGCCTATCCAGGCAAAAACGCCCAAAATCTGCACATTCTAGTGCCTATCCGGGCAAAAACGCCCACCAGCATGCCACCCTCCTATAGGGTTTGCGCAACCAACCAGCCTAACCACCAGTGGCAACCAAAGGTGCTGTTAGCGACGACTTCTGAAGACGCAACGAGACGCGACGTGTTTGCGCCCAGACGCGACGAGACGATGCGGGATCTGCGCCCAAGAATGCCTAGACCCGTCGACTTGATGCGGGATCAGCTCGCCCAAGCATGCCTAGTGTGCAAGGCCTGTGTGCAAGGCTAGTGTCCAAGGCTAGTGTGCAAGGCTCATGTGGAACGCTAGTGCGCAAGGCTAGTGCCCAAGGCTTGTGTGCCAGGCCCGTGTGCAAGGCTAGTGTCCAGGGCTTGTGTGCATTGCTTGAGTGCAAGGCTTGTGTGCATTGCTCGAGTGCATGGCTTGTGTGCAAGGGTTGTGCGCAAGGCTAGTGTGCGGGGCTTGTGCGCATGGCTAATGTGCACGGCTTGTGTGCATGGCTACCGTGCAAGGCTAGTTTGCATGGCTAGGGTGCAAGGCTCGCATGCGAGGCTAGTGTGCAAGGCTGCGTGCAAGGGAAGCGTGCAGGGCGAGTGTGCGAGGCCACTGTGCACGGCGCCAGCACTAGCGAGCCATCATCCGCGTTGCCATGGCTCGCTTGGCCTTGGCTTGCCAGGCCCCGACACGAGCAATCGCGCATTTTCTTTGCAACCGACCATCAATGCCGCCCAACGGGGCCAGCACGAGCAGTCCTCCGCGGTCCCCTGGCCCTGCGCACGTTTGTCTTTGAAACCGAGCATCAATGCCACAGAAAGTGCCGGGGCGCCAGCTGGAGCCATCATCCGACGTGCCATGGCTCGCTTGGCCTTGGCTTGCCGGGCCCCGACACGAGCAATCGCGCATTTTCTTTGCAACCGACCATCAATGCCGCCCAACGGGGCCAGCACGAGCAGTCATCCGCGGTCCCCTGGCCCTGCGCACGTTTGTCTTTGAAACCGAGCATCAATGCCACAGAAAGTGCCGGGGCGCCAGCTGGAGCCATCATCCGACGTGCCATGGCTCTGGTCCCATGGTCTTCGCAACCGAGCATTCGTGACACCCGCGGGGCCAGGACACCAACCCTTCCGACACGAGCATTCGCGCATGTTCTTTGGCCACACAACGGCGCCAGCACGAGCAAAATCATCCGCGGTGCGGTGGCCTTGCACGGCCTTTTGTCTTTGGAACCAACCATCAGTGCCACGGGAAGTGCCGGAGTCCCGGCATCCGCGGTGCCAAGTCATTGCGCCCTTGGTCTCTGCAGCGGGGCATGCCGGGCACTCCCAACCATTGCAAGCAAGCAAGCAAGCAAGAAAGAAAGTAAGTAAGTAAGTAAGTATTACATATAGGGGCGGGACATGCGGGGAGATCTGCGAAACGTGCATTACGGGGCACACGCGTACCTACCGGGGCATACCGACCCCTATTGGGGCACACGTGTGCATATCGGGGCATACCGGGCCTATCGGGGCACACGCGTACATACCGGGGCATACCGAGCCCTACTGGGGCACACGTGCGCATATCGGGGCGTACCAAGCCTATCGGGGCATACGCATGTATCCCAAGGCATACCGAGTCTATCCGGGCATACGCGTTCATACCGGGGCGTAACGGGCCTATCGGGGCATACTTGGGCATATCCGGGCAAAAAATGCCCAAAACTTGCGCAACCTTGGCAACCGTGGTCCATTCCTCTCTATATGCCTAGCCTTGCCAACCGTGGTCCATTCCTCACTATATGCCATGGCCTTGTGCCCATGGTCTTCCCAAGACAGCGTCCAAGGCCCCCGGAAGGCCAAGGGAGCCCAACCCAGCAATGCCCTGCTATGGCAAGCCAAGGCCAAGCATTCCGGTGCCTATCCGGGCAAAAATGCAATTCCTCTCTATATGCCTAGCCTTGGCAACCGTGGTCCATTCCCCACCATATGCCATGGCCTTGTGCCCATGGTCTTCCCAAGACAGTGTCCAAGGCGCCCGGAAGGCCAAGGGAGCCCAACCCAGCAATGCCCTGCTTTGGCAAGCCAAGGCCAAGCATTCCGGTGCCTAACCTTGGCAACCGTGGCCCTTTCCTCACCATATGCCATGGCCTTGTGCCCATGGTCTTCGCAAGACATCGTCCAAGGCGCCCAAAAGGCCAAGGGAGCCCAACCCAGCAATGCCTTGCTAGGACAAGCCAAGGCCAAGCATTCCGGTGCCTATCCGGGCAAAAACGCCCAAAGCATGCCCATTCCTTAGCCTATCCAGGCAAAAACGCCCAAAATCTGCACATTCTAGTGCCTATCCGGGCAAAAACGCCCACCAGCATGCCACCCTCCTATAGGGTTTGCGCAACCAACCAGCCTAACCACCAGTGGCAACCAAAGGTGCTGTTAGCGACGACTTCTGAAGACGCAACGAGACGCGACGTGTTTGCGCCC
>NW_027518734.1:157500-160000 GCF_043159265.1 Tasmannia lanceolata | reverse complement strand
CATATCGGGGCATACCGGGCCTATCGGGGCACACGCGTACATACCGGGGCATACCGAGCCCTACTGGGGCACACGTGCGCATATCGGGGCGTACCAAGCCTATCGGGGCATACGCATGTATCCCAAGGCATACCGAGTCTATCCGGGCATACGCGTTCATACCGGGGCGTAACGGGCCTATCGGGGCATACTTGGGCATATCCGGGCAAAAAATGCCCAAAACTTGCGCAACCTTGGCAACCGTGGTCCATTCCTCTCTATATGCCTAGCCTTGCCAACCGTGGTCCATTCCTCACTATATGCCATGGCCTTGTGCCCATGGTCTTCCCAAGACAGCGTCCAAGGCCCCCGGAAGGCCAAGGGAGCCCAACCCAGCAATGCCCTGCTATGGCAAGCCAAGGCCAAGCATTCCGGTGCCTATCCGGGCAAAAATGCAATTCCTCTCTATATGCCTAGCCTTGGCAACCGTGGTCCATTCCCCACCATATGCCATGGCCTTGTGCCCATGGTCTTCCCAAGACAGTGTCCAAGGCGCCCGGAAGGCCAAGGGAGCCCAACCCAGCAATGCCCTGCTTTGGCAAGCCAAGGCCAAGCATTCCGGTGCCTAACCTTGGCAACCGTGGTCCTTTCCTCACCATATGCCATGGCCTTGTGCCCATGGTCTTCGCAAGACATCGTCCAAGGCGCCCAAAAGGCCAAGGGAGCCCAACCCAGCAATGCCTTGCTAGGACAAGCCAAGGCCAAGCATTCCGGTGCCTATCCGGGCAAAAACGCCCAAAGCATGCCCATTCCTTAGCCTATCCAGGCAAAAACGCCCAAAATCTGCACATTCTAGTGCCTATCCGGGCAAAAACGCCCACCAGCATGCCACCCTCCTATAGGGTTTGCGCAACCAACCAGCCTAACCACCAGTGGCAACCAAAGGTGCTGTTAGCGACGACTTCTGAAGACGCAACGAGACGCGACGTGTTTGCGCCCAGACGCGACGAGACGATGCGGGATCTGCGCCCAAGAATGCCTAGACCCGTCGACTTGATGCGGGATCAGCTCGCCCAAGCATGCCTAGTGTGCAAGGCCTGTGTGCAAGGCTAGTGTCCAAGGCTAGTGTGCAAGGCTCATGTGGAACGCTAGTGCGCAAGGCTAGTGCCCAAGGCTTGTGTGCCAGGCCCGTGTGCAAGGCTAGTGTCCAGGGCTTGTGTGCATTGCTTGAGTGCAAGGCTTGTGTGCATTGCTCGAGTGCATGGCTTGTGTGCAAGGGTTGTGCGCAAGGCTAGTGTGCGGGGCTTGTGCGCATGGCTAATGTGCACGGCTTGTGTGCATGGCTACCGTGCAAGGCTAGTTTGCATGGCTAGGGTGCAAGGCTCGCATGCGAGGCTAGTGTGCAAGGCTGCGTGCAAGGGAAGCGTGCAGGGCGAGTGTGCGAGGCCACTGTGCACGGCGCCAGCACTAGCGAGCCATCATCCGCGTTGCCATGGCTCGCTTGGCCTTGGCTTGCCAGGCCCCGACACGAGCAATCGCGCATTTTCTTTGCAACCGACCATCAATGCCGCCCAACGGGGCCAGCACGAGCAGTCCTCCGCGGTCCCCTGGCCCTGCGCACGTTTGTCTTTGAAACCGAGCATCAATGCCACAGAAAGTGCCGGGGCGCCAGCTGGAGCCATCATCCGACGTGCCATGGCTCTGGTCCCATGGTCTTCGCAACCGAGCATTCGTGACACCCGCGGGGCCAGGACACCAACCCTTCCGACACGAGCATTCGCGCATGTTCTTTGGCCACACAACGGCGCCAGCACGAGCAAAATCATCCGCGGTGCGGTGGCCTTGCACGGCCTTTTGTCTTTGGAACCAACCATCAGTGCCACGGGAAGTGCCGGAGTCCCGGCATCCGCGGTGCCAAGTCATTGCGCCCTTGGTCTCTGCAGCGGGGCATGCCGGGCACTCCCAACCATTGCAAGCAAGCAAGCAAGCAAGAAAGAAAGTAAGTAAGTAAGTAAGTATTACATATAGGGGCGGGACATGCGGGGAGATCTGCGAAACGTGCATTACGGGGCACACGCGTACCTACCGGGGCATACCGACCCCTATTGGGGCACACGTGTGCATATCGGGGCATACCGGGCCTATCGGGGCATACCGGGCCTATCGGGGCACACGCGTACATACCGGGGCATACCGAGCCCTACTGGGGCACACGTGCGCATATCGGGGCGTACCAAGCCTATCGGGGCATACGCATGTATCCCAAGGCATACCGAGTCTATCCGGGCATACGCGTTCATACCGGGGCGTAACGGGCCTATAGGGGCATACTTGGGCATATCCGGGCAAAAAATGCCCAAAACTTGCGCAACCTTGGCAACCGTGGTCCATTCCTCTCTATATGCCTAGCCTTGCCAACCGTGGTCCATTCCTCACTATATGCCATGGCCTTGTGCCCATGGTCTTCCCAAGACAGCGTCCAAGGCCCCCGGAAGGCCAAGGGAGCCCAACCCAGCAATGC
>NW_027518734.1:145000-147500 GCF_043159265.1 Tasmannia lanceolata | reverse complement strand
GGGGCCAGCACGAGCAGTCCTCCGCGGTCCCCTGGCCCTGCGCACGTTTGTCTTCGAAACCGAGCATCAATGCCACAGAAAGTGCCGGGGCGCCAGCTGGAGCCATCATCCGCGTTGCCATGGCTCGCTTGGCCTTGGCTTGCCAGGCCCCGACACGAGCAATCGCGCATTTTCTTTGCAACCGACCATCAATGCCGCCCAACGGGGCCAGCACGAGCAGTCATCCGCGGTCCCCTGGCCCTGCGCACGTTTGTCTTTGAAACCGAGCATCAATGCCACAGAAAGTGCCGGGGCGCCAGCTGGAGCCATCATCCGACGTGCCATGGCTCTGGTCCCATGGTCTTCGCAACCGAGCATTCGTGACACCCGCGGGGCCAGGACACCAACCCTTCCGACACGAGCATTCGCGCATGTTCTTTGGCCACACAACGGCGCCAGCACGAGCAAAATCATCCGCGGTGCGGTGGCCTTGCACGGCCTTTTGTCTTTGGAACCAACCATCAGTGCCACGGGAAGTGCCGGAGTCCCGGCATCCGCGGTGCCAAGTCATTGCGCCCTTGGTCTCTGCAGCGGGGCATGCCGGGCACTCCCAACCATTGCAAGCAAGCAAGCAAGCAAGAAAGAAAGTAAGTAAGTAAGTAAGTATTACATATAGGGGCGGGACATGCGGGGAGATCTGCGAAACGTGCATTACGGGGCACACGCGTACCTACCGGGGCATACCGACCCCTATTGGGGCACACGTGTGCATATCGGGGCATACCGGGCCTATCGGGGCACACGCGTACATACCGGGGCATACCGAGCCCTACTGGGGCACACGTGCGCATATCGGGGCGTACCAAGCCTATCGGGGCATACGCATGTATCCCAAGGCATACCGAGTCTATCCGGGCATACGCGTTCATACCGGGGCGTAACGGGCCTATCGGGGCATACTTGGGCATATCCGGGCAAAAAATGCCCAAAACTTGCGCAACCTTGGCAACCGTGGTCCATTCCTCTCTATATGCCTAGCCTTGCCAACCGTGGTCCATTCCTCACTATATGCCATGGCCTTGTGCCCATGGTCTTCCCAAGACAGCGTCCAAGGCCCCCGGAAGGCCAAGGGAGCCCAACCCAGCAATGCCCTGCTATGGCAAGCCAAGGCCAAGCATTCCGGTGCCTATCCGGGCAAAAATGCAATTCCTCTCTATATGCCTAGCCTTGGCAACCGTGGTCCATTCCCCACCATATGCCATGGCCTTGTGCCCATGGTCTTCCCAAGACAGTGTCCAAGGCGCCCGGAAGGCCAAGGGAGCCCAACCCAGCAATGCCCTGCTTTGGCAAGCCAAGGCCAAGCATTCCGGTGCCTAACCTTGGCAACCGTGGTCCTTTCCTCACCATATGCCATGGCCTTGTGCCCATGGTCTTCGCAAGACATCGTCCAAGGCGCCCAAAAGGCCAAGGGAGCCCAACCCAGCAATGCCTTGCTAGGACAAGCCAAGGCCAAGCATTCCGGTGCCTATCCGGGCAAAAACGCCCAAAGCATGCCCATTCCTTAGCCTATCCAGGCAAAAACGCCCAAAATCTGCACATTCTAGTGCCTATCCGGGCAAAAACGCCCACCAGCATGCCACCCTCCTATAGGGTTTGCGCAACCAACCAGCCTAACCACCAGTGGCAACCAAAGGTGCTGTTAGCGACGACTTCTGAAGACGCAACGAGACGCGACGTGTTTGCGCCCAGACGCGACGAGACGATGCGGGATCTGCGCCCAAGAATGCCTAGACCCGTCGACTTGATGCGGGATCAGCTCGCCCAAGCATGCCTAGTGTGCAAGGCCTGTGTGCAAGGCTAGTGTCCAAGGCTAGTGTGCAAGGCTCATGTGGAACGCTAGTGCGCAAGGCTAGTGCCCAAGGCTTGTGTGCCAGGCCCGTGTGCAAGGCTAGTGTCCAGGGCTTGTGTGCATTGCTTGAGTGCAAGGCTTGTGTGCATTGCTCGAGTGCATGGCTTGTGTGCAAGGGTTGTGCGCAACGCTAGTGTGCGGGGCTTGTGCGCATGGCTAATGTGCACGGCTTGTGTGCATGGCTACCGTGCAAGGCTAGTTTGCATGGCTAGGGTGCAAGGCTCGCATGCGAGGCTAGTGTGCAAGGCTGCGTGCAAGGGAAGCGTGCAGGGCGAGTGTGCGAGGCCACTGTGCACGGCGCCAGCACTAGCGAGCCATCATCCGCGTTGCCATGGCTCGCTTGGCCTTGGCTTGCCAGGCCCCGACACGAGCAATCGCGCATTTTCTTTGCAACCGACCATCAATGCCGCCCAACGGGGCCAGCACGAGCAGTCATCCGCGGTCCCCTGGCCCTGCGCACGTTTGTCTTTGAAACCGAGCATCAATGCCACAGAAAGTGCCGGGGCGCCAGCTGGAGCCATCATCCGACGTGCCATGGCTCGCTTGGCCTTGGCTTGCCGGGCCCCGACACGAGCAATCGCGCATTTTCTTTGCAACCGACCATCAATGCCG
>NW_027518734.1:130000-135000 GCF_043159265.1 Tasmannia lanceolata | reverse complement strand
TGCTGTTAGCGACGACTTCTGAAGACGCAACGAGACGCGACGGGTTTGCGCCCAGACGCGACGAGGCGATGCGGGATCTGCGCCCAACCGTGCCTACACCCGCCGACTTGATGCGGGAGCTGCTGGCCCAAGCATGCCTAGCGTGCAAGGCCTGCGTGCAAGGCTAGTGTGCAAGGCTCGTGGGCAAGGCTAGTGCGCAAGGCTAGTGCCCAAGGTCTGTGTGCAAGGCTAGTGCCCAAGGCTAGTGAGCATGGCCTGTGTGCAAGGCTAGTGTGCAAGGCTTGTATGCAAGGCTAGTGTGCAAGGCTGGTGTGCAAGGCTTGTGGGCAAGGCTGGTGCGCAAGGCTAGTTCCCAAGGGTTGTGTGCAAGGCTAGTGCCCAAGGCAAGTGCGCAAGGCTCGTGCCCAAAGCTAGTGCGCAAGGCTTGTGTGCAAGGCTACTGCGATGGGCCAGTGCCCAAGGCTTGTGAGCAAGGCTTGTATGCATGGCTTGTGTGCAAGGCTAGCGTCCAAGGCTTGTGCGCATGGCTTGTGCGCAAGGCTTGTGTCCAAGGCTTTTGTGCAAGGCTCGTGCGCAAGGCTAGTGTGCAAGGCTTGTGCGCATTGGCAGGTAGCCCACCAGCATGCACGATCCAAATGCCACTCACGCGACAACACGGTGCCAAGCCGGGCATGGTGTGCACTCAAAACCAATCAACGGACAGAGGTCATGCGTCATGGGGGGGATCTAGCAAGGCCATGGGGAAGGTCATGGAGGACCTTGGAAGCAAGCGCAAGACGAGAGCGAATCGAACAAGGGGCCAGGACGGGGCCTTGTGCCCATGGTCTTCGCAAGACAGCGTCCAAGGCACCCGAAAGCCCAAGGGAACCCAAACCCGGCCGACACTTGCAATCGCACATGCTCTCTGCAACACACCATCAATGCCGCCCAACGGGGCCAGCACGAGCAGTCCTCCGCGGTCCCCTGGCCCTGCGCACGTTTGTCTTCGAAACCGAGCATCAATGCCACAGAAAGTGCCGGGGCGCCAGCTGGAGCCATCATCCGCGTTGCCATGGCTCGCTTGGCCTTGGCTTGCCAGGCCCCGACACGAGCAATCGCGCATTTTCTTTGCAACCGACCATCAATGCCGCCCAACGGGGCCAGCACGAGCAGTCATCCGCGGTCCCCTGGCCCTGCGCACGTTTGTCTTTGAAACCGAGCATCAATGCCACAGAAAGTGCCGGGGCGCCAGCTGGAGCCATCATCCGACGTGCCATGGCTCTGGTCCCATGGTCTTCGCAACCGAGCATTCGTGACACCCGCGGGGCCAGGACACCAACCCTTCCGACACGAGCATTCGCGCATGTTCTTTGGCCACACAACGGCGCCAGCACGAGCAAAATCATCCGCGGTGCGGTGGCCTTGCACGGCCTTTTGTCTTTGGAACCAACCATCAGTGCCACGAGAAGTGCCGGAGTCCCGGCATCCGCGGTGCCAAGTCATTGCGCCCTTGGTCTCTGCAGCGGGGCATGCCGGGCACTCCCAACCATTGCAAGCAAGCAAGCAAGCAAGAAAGAAAGTAAGTAAGTAAGTAAGTATTACATATAGGGGCGGGACATGCGGGGAGATCTGCGAAACGTGCATTACGGGGCACACGCGTACCTACCGGGGCATACCGACCCCTATTGGGGCACACGTGTGCATATCGGGGCATACCGGGCCTATCGGGGCACACGCGTACATACCGGGGCATACCGAGCCCTACTGGGGCACACGTGCGCATATCGGGGCGTACCAAGCCTATCGGGGCATACGCATGTATCCCAAGGCATACCGAGTCTATCCGGGCATACGCGTTCATACCGGGGCGTAACGGGCCTATCGGGGCATACTTGGGCATATCCGGGCAAAAAATGCCCAAAACTTGCGCAACCTTGGCAACCGTGGTCCATTCCTCTCTATATGCCTAGCCTTGCCAACCGTGGTCCATTCCTCACTATATGCCATGGCCTTGTGCCCATGGTCTTCCCAAGACAGCGTCCAAGGCCCCCGGAAGGCCAAGGGAGCCCAACCCAGCAATGCCCTGCTATGGCAAGCCAAGGCCAAGCATTCCGGTGCCTATCCGGGCAAAAATGCAATTCCTCTCTATATGCCTAGCCTTGGCAACCGTGGTCCATTCCCCACCATATGCCATGGCCTTGTGCCCATGGTCTTCCCAAGACAGTGTCCAAGGCGCCCGGAAGGCCAAGGGAGCCCAACCCAGCAATGCCCTGCTTTGGCAAGCCAAGGCCAAGCATTCCGGTGCCTAACCTTGGCAACCGTGGTCCTTTCCTCACCATATGCCATGGCCTTGTGCCCATGGTCTTCGCAAGACATCGTCCAAGGCGCCCAAAAGGCCAAGGGAGCCCAACCCAGCAATGCCTTGCTAGGACAAGCCAAGGCCAAGCATTCCGGTGCCTATCCGGGCAAAAACGCCCAAAGCATGCCCATTCCTTAGCCTATCCAGGCAAAAACGCCCAAAATCTGCACATTCTAGTGCCTATCCGGGCAAAAACGCCCACCAGCATGCCACCCTCCTATAGGGTTTGCGCAACCAACCAGCCTAACCACCAGTGGCAACCAAAGGTGCTGTTAGCGACGACTTCTGAAGACGCAACGAGACGCGACGTGTTTGCGCCCAGACGCGACGAGACGATGCGGGATCTGCGCCCAAGAATGCCTAGACCCGTCGACTTGATGCGGGATCAGCTCGCCCAAGCATGCCTAGTGTGCAAGGCCTGTGTGCAAGGCTAGTGTCCAAGGCTAGTGTGCAAGGCTCATGTGGAACGCTAGTGCGCAAGGCTAGTGCCCAAGGCTTGTGTGCCAGGCCCGTGTGCAAGGCTAGTGTCCAGGGCTTGTGTGCATTGCTTGAGTGCAAGGCTTGTGTGCATTGCTCGAGTGCATGGCTTGTGTGCAAGGGTTGTGCGCAAGGCTAGTGTGCGGGGCTTGTGCGCATGGCTAATGTGCACGGCTTGTGTGCATGGCTACCGTGCAAGGCTAGTTTGCATGGCTAGGGTGCAAGGCTCGCATGCGAGGCTAGTGTGCAAGGCTGCGTGCAAGGGAAGCGTGCAGGGCGAGTGTGCGAGGCCACTGTGCACGGCGCCAGCACTAGCGAGCCATCATCCGCGTTGCCATGGCTCGCTTGGCCTTGGCTTGCCAGGCCCCGACACGAGCAATCGCGCATTTTCTTTGCAACCGACCATCAATGCCGCCCAACGGGGCCAGCACGAGCAGTCCTCCGCGGTCCCCTGGCCCTGCGCACGTTTGTCTTTGAAACCGAGCATCAATGCCACAGAAAGTGCCGGGGCGCCAGCTGGAGCCATCATCCGACGTGCCATGGCTCTGGTCCCATGGTCTTCGCAACCGAGCATTCGTGACACCCGCGGGGCCAGGACACCAACCCTTCCGACACGAGCATTCGCGCATGTTCTTTGGCCACACAACGGCGCCAGCACGAGCAAAATCATCCGCGGTGCGGTGGCCTTGCACGGCCTTTTGTCTTTGGAACCAACCATCAGTGCCACGGGAAGTGCCGGAGTCCCGGCATCCGCGGTGCCAAGTCATTGCGCCCTTGGTCTCTGCAGCGGGGCATGCCGGGCACTCCCAACCATTGCAAGCAAGCAAGCAAGCAAGAAAGAAAGTAAGTAAGTAAGTAAGTATTACATATAGGGGCGGGACATGCGGGGAGATCTGCGAAACGTGCATTACGGGGCACACGCGTACCTACCGGGGCATACCGACCCCTATTGGGGCACACGTGTGCATATCGGGGCATACCGGGCCTATCGGGGCACACGCGTACATACCGGGGCATACCGAGCCCTACTGGGGCACACGTTCGCATATCGGGGCGTACCAAGCCTATCGGGGCATACGCATGTATCCCAAGGCATACCGAGTCTATCCGGGCATACGCGTTCATACCGGGGCGTAACGGGCCTATCGGGGCATACTTGGGCATATCCGGGCAAAAAATGCCCAAAACTTGCGCAACCTTGGCAACCGTGGTCCATTCCTCTCTATATGCCTAGCCTTGCCAACCGTGGTCCATTCCTCACTATATGCCATGGCCTTGTGCCCATGGTCTTCCCAAGACAGCGTCCAAGGCCCCCGGAAGGCCAAGGGAGCCCAACCCAGCAATGCCCTGCTATGGCAAGCCAAGGCCAAGCATTCCGGTGCCTATCCGGGCAAAAATGCAATTCCTCTCTATATGCCTAGCCTTGGCAACCGTGGTCCATTCCCCACCATATGCCATGGCCTTGTGCCCATGGTCTTCCCAAGACAGTGTCCAAGGCGCCCGGAAGGCCAAGGGAGCCCAACCCAGCAATGCCCTGCTTTGGCAAGCCAAGGCCAAGCATTCCGGTGCCTAACCTTGGCAACCGTGGCCCTTTCCTCACCATATGCCATGGCCTTGTGCCCATGGTCTTCGCAAGACATCGTCCAAGGCGCCCAAAAGGCCAAGGGAGCCCAACCCAGCAATGCCTTGCTAGGACAAGCCAAGGCCAAGCATTCCGGTGCCTATCCGGGCAAAAACGCCCAAAGCATGCCCATTCCTTAGCCTATCCAGGCAAAAACGCCCAAAATCTGCACATTCTAGTGCCTATCCGGGCAAAAACGCCCACCAGCATGCCACCCTCCTATAGGGTTTGCGCAACCAACCAGCCTAACCACCAGTGGCAACCAAAGGTGCTGTTAGCGACGACTTCTGAAGACGCAACGAGACGCGACGAGACGATGCGGGATCTGCGCCCAAGAATGCCTAGACCCGTCGACTTGATGCGGGATCAGCTCGCCCAAGCATGCCTAGTGTGCAAGGCCTGTGTGCAAGGCTAGTGTCCAAGGCTAGTGTGCAAGGCTCATGTGGAACGCTAGTGCGCAAGGCTAGTGCCCAAGGCTTGTGTGCCAGGCCCGTGTGCAAGGCTAGTGTCCAGGGCTTGTGTGCATTGCTTGAGTGCAAGGCTTGTGTGCATTGCTCGAGTGCA
>NW_027518734.1:112500-120000 GCF_043159265.1 Tasmannia lanceolata | reverse complement strand
GCCGCCGAGCCTAGCAAGGTAGGTGTGCTCCCAAAACCAAACAACGCACAAAGGGAGCAAACACGGGCAAACAAGTGACGCAATGGCCTACTCGCCCACCGCCCTCTATATTGCCTAACCTTGGCAACCATGGTCCATTCCCCACTATATGCCATGGCCTTGTGCCCATGGTCTTCACAAGACAGCATCCAAGGCGCCTGAAAGGCCAAGGGAGCCCAACCCAGCAATGCCCAGCCAAGGCCAGGCATTCCAGTGCCTACCCGGGCAAAAACGCCCAAAGCATGCCCCATTCGTTAGCCTATCCAGGCAAAAACGCCCAAAACCAGCCCATTCCAGTGCCTATCCGGGGAAAACGCCCAAAGCATGCCCATTCCTTAGCCTATCCAGGCAAAAACGCCCAAAACCAGCACATTCCAGTGCCTATCCGGGCAAAAACGCCCTAAGCCTGCGCATTCCAGCGCCCCGCAGCATGCCACCCTCCTATAGGGTTTGCGCAACCAACCCGCCTAACCACCAGTGGCAACCAAAGGTGCTGTTAGCGACGACTTCTGAAGACGCAACGAGACGCGACGGGTTTGCGCCCAGACGCGACGAGGCGATGCGGGATCTGCGCCCAACCGTGCCTACACCCGCCGACTTGATGCGGGAGCTGCTGGCCCAAGCATGCCTAGCGTGCAAGGCCTGCGTGCAAGGCTAGTGTGCAAGGCTCGTGGGCAAGGCTAGTGCGCAAGGCTAGTGCCCAAGGTCTGTGTGCAAGGCTAGTGCCCAAGGCTAGTGAGCATGGCCTGTGTGCAAGGCTAGTGTGCAAGGCTTGTATGCAAGGCTAGTGTGCAAGGCTGGTGTGCAAGGCTTGTGGGCAAGGCTGGTGCGCAAGGCTAGTTCCCAAGGGTTGTGTGCAAGGCTAGTGCCCAAGGCAAGTGCGCAAGGCTCGTGCCCAAAGCTAGTGCGCAAGGCTTGTGTGCAAGGCTACTGCGATGGGCCAGTGCCCAAGGCTTGTGAGCAAGGCTTGTATGCATGGCTTGTGTGCAAGGCTAGCGTCCAAGGCTTGTGCGCATGGCTTGTGCGCAAGGCTTGTGTCCAAGGCTTTTGTGCAAGGCTCGTGCGCAAGGCTAGTGTGCAAGGCTTGTGCGCATTGGCAGGTAGCCCACCAGCATGCACGATCCAAATGCCACTCACGCGACAACACGGTGCCAAGCCGGGCATGGTGTGCACTCAAAACCAATCAACGGACAGAGGTCATGCGTCATGGGGGGGATCTAGCAAGGCCATGGGGAAGGTCATGGAGGACCTTGGAAGCAAGCGCAAGACGAGAGCGAATCGAACAAGGGGCCAGGACGGGGCCTTGTGCCCATGGTCTTCGCAAGACAGCGTCCAAGGCACCCGAAAGCCCAAGGGAACCCAAACCCGGCCGACACTTGCAATCGCACATGCTCTCTGCAACACACCATCAATGCCGCCCAACGGGGCCAGCACGAGCAGTCCTCCGCGGTCCCCTGGCCCTGCGCACGTTTGTCTTCGAAACCGAGCATCAATGCCACAGAAAGTGCCGGGGCGCCAGCTGGAGCCATCATCCGCGTTGCCATGGCTCGCTTGGCCTTGGCTTGCCAGGCCCCGACACGAGCAATCGCGCATTTTCTTTGCAACCGACCATCAATGCCGCCCAACGGGGCCAGCACGAGCAGTCATCCGCGGTCCCCTGGCCCTGCGCACGTTTGTCTTTGAAACCGAGCATCAATGCCACAGAAAGTGCCGGGGCGCCAGCTGGAGCCATCATCCGACGTGCCATGGCTCTGGTCCCATGGTCTTCGCAACCGAGCATTCGTGACACCCGCGGGGCCAGGACACCAACCCTTCCGACACGAGCATTCGCGCATGTTCTTTGGCCACACAACGGCGCCAGCACGAGCAAAATCATCCGCGGTGCGGTGGCCTTGCACGGCCTTTTGTCTTTGGAACCAACCATCAGTGCCACGGGAAGTGCCGGAGTCCCGGCATCCGCGGTGCCAAGTCATTGCGCCCTTGGTCTCTGCAGCGGGGCATGCCGGGCACTCCCAACCATTGCAAGCAAGCAAGCAAGCAAGAAAGAAAGTAAGTAAGTAAGTAAGTATTACATATAGGGGCGGGACATGCGGGGAGATCTGCGAAACGTGCATTACGGGGCACACGCGTACCTACCGGGGCATACCGACCCCTATTGGGGCACACGTGTGCATATCGGGGCATACCGGGCCTATCGGGGCACACGCGTACATACCGGGGCATACCGAGCCCTACTGGGGCACACGTGCGCATATCGGGGCGTACCAAGCCTATCAGGGCATACGCATGTATCCCAAGGCATACCGAGTCTATCCGGGCATACGCGTTCATACCGGGGCGTAACGGGCCTATCGGGGCATACTTGGGCATATCCGGGCAAAAAATGCCCAAAACTTGCGCAACCTTGGCAACCGTGGTCCATTCCTCTCTATATGCCTAGCCTTGCCAACCGTGGTCCATTCCTCACTATATGCCATGGCCTTGTGCCCATGGTCTTCCCAAGACAGCGTCCAAGGCGCCCGGAAGGCCAAGGGAGCCCAACCCAGCAATGCCCTGCTTTGGCAAGCCAAGGCCAAGCATTCCGGTGCCTAACCTTGGCAACCGTGGTCCTTTCCTCACCATATGCCATGGCCTTGTGCCCATGGTCTTCGCAAGACATCGTCCAAGGCGCCCAAAAGGCCAAGGGAGCCCAACCCAGCAATGCCTTGCTAGGACAAGCCAAGGCCAAGCATTCCGGTGCCTATCCGGGCAAAAACGCCCAAAGCATGCCCATTCCTTAGCCTATCCAGGCAAAAACGCCCAAAATCTGCACATTCTAGTGCCTATCCGGGCAAAAACGCCCACCAGCATGCCACCCTCCTATAGGGTTTGCGCAACCAACCAGCCTAACCACCAGTGGCAACCAAAGGTGCTGTTAGCGACGACTTCTGAAGACGCAACGAGACGCGACGTGTTTGCGCCCAGACGCGACGAGACGATGCGGGATCTGCGCCCAAGAATGCCTAGACCCGTCGACTTGATGCGGGATCAGCTCGCCCAAGCATGCCTAGTGTGCAAGGCCTGTGTGCAAGGCTAGTGTCCAAGGCTAGTGTGCAAGGCTCATGTGGAACGCTAGTGCGCAAGGCTAGTGCCCAAGGCTTGTGTGCCAGGCCCGTGTGCAAGGCTAGTGTCCAGGGCTTGTGTGCATTGCTTGAGTGCAAGGCTTGTGTGCATTGCTCGAGTGCATGGCTTGTGTGCAAGGGTTGTGCGCAAGGCTAGTGTGCGGGGCTTGTGCGCATGGCTAATGTGCACGGCTTGTGTGCATGGCTACCGTGCAAGGCTAGTTTGCATGGCTAGGGTGCAAGGCTCGCATGCGAGGCTAGTGTGCAAGGCTGCGTGCAAGGGAAGCGTGCAGGGCGAGTGTGCGAGGCCACTGTGCACGGCGCCAGCACTAGCGAGCCATCATCCGCGTTGCCATGGCTCGCTTGGCCTTGGCTTGCCAGGCCCCGACACGAGCAATCGCGCATTTTCTTTGCAACCGACCATCAATGCCGCCCAACGGGGCCAGCACGAGCAGTCATCCGCGGTCCCCTGGCCCTGCGCACGTTTGTCTTTGAAACCGAGCATCAATGCCACAGAAAGTGCCGGGGCGCCAGCTGGAGCCATCATCCGACGTGCCATGGCTCGCTTGGCCTTGGCTTGCCGGGCCCCGACACGAGCAATCGCGCATTTTCTTTGCAACCGACCATCAATGCTGCCCAACGGGGCCAGCACGAGCAGTCATCCGCGGTCCCCTGGCCCTGCGCACGTTTGTCTTTGAAACCGAGCATCAATGCCACAGAAAGTGCCGGGGCGCCAGCTGGAGCCATCATCCGACGTGCCATGGCTCTGGTCCCATGGTCTTCGCAACCGAGCATTCGTGACACCCGCGGGGCCAGGACACCAACCCTTCCGACACGAGCATTCGCGCATGTTCTTTGGCCACACAACGGCGCCAGCACGAGCAAAATCATCCGCGGTGCGGTGGCCTTGCACGGCCTTTTGTCTTTGGAACCAACCATCAGTGCCACGGGAAGTGCCGGAGTCCCGGCATCCGCGGTGCCAAGTCATTGCGCCCTTGGTCTCTGCAGCGGGGCATGCCGGGCACTCCCAACCATTGCAAGCAAGCAAGCAAGCAAGAAAGAAAGTAAGTAAGTAAGTAAGTATTACATATAGGGGCGGGACATGCGGGGAGATCTGCGAAACGTGCATTACGGGGCACACGCGTACCTACCGGGGCATACCGACCCCTATTGGGGCACACGTGTGCATATCGGGGCATACCGGGCCTATCGGGGCACACGCGTACATACCGGGGCATACCGAGCCCTACTGGGGCACACGTGCGCATATCGGGGCGTACCAAGCCTATCGGGGCATACGCATGTATCCCAAGGCATACCGAGTCTATCCGGGCATACGCGTTCATACCGGGGCGTAACGGGCCTATCGGGGCATACTTGGGCATATCCGGGCAAAAAATGCCCAAAACTTGCGCAACCTTGGCAACCGTGGTCCATTCCTCTCTATATGCCTAGCCTTGCCAACCGTGGTCCATTCCTCACTATATGCCATGGCCTTGTGCCCATGGTCTTCCCAAGACAGCGTCCAAGGCCCCCGGAAGGCCAAGGGAGCCCAACCCAGCAATGCCCTGCTATGGCAAGCCAAGGCCAAGCATTCCGGTGCCTATCCGGGCAAAAATGCAATTCCTCTCTATATGCCTAGCCTTGGCAACCGTGGTCCATTCCCCACCATATGCCATGGCCTTGTGCCCATGGTCTTCCCAAGACAGTGTCCAAGGCGCCCGGAAGGCCAAGGGAGCCCAACCCAGCAATGCCCTGCTTTGGCAAGCCAAGGCCAAGCATTCCGGTGCCTAACCTTGGCAACCGTGGTCCTTTCCTCACCATATGCCATGGCCTTGTGCCCATGGTCTTCGCAAGACATCGTCCAAGGCGCCCAAAAGGCCAAGGGAGCCCAACCCAGCAATGCCTTGCTAGGACAAGCCAAGGCCAAGCATTCCGGTGCCTATCCGGGCAAAAACGCCCAAAGCATGCCCATTCCTTAGCCTATCCAGGCAAAAACGCCCAAAATCTGCACATTCTAGTGCCTATCCGGGCAAAAACGCCCACCAGCATGCCACCCTCCTATAGGGTTTGCGCAACCAACCAGCCTAACCACCAGTGGCAACCAAAGGTGCTGTTAGCGACGACTTCTGAAGACGCAACGAGACGCGACGTGTTTGCGCCCAGACGCGACGAGACGATGCGGGATCTGCGCCCAAGAATGCCTAGACCCGTCGACTTGATGCGGGATCAGCTCGCCCAAGCATGCCTAGTGTGCAAGGCCTGTGTGCAAGGCTAGTGTCCAAGGCTAGTGTGCAAGGCTCATGTGGAACGCTAGTGCGCAAGGCTAGTGCCCAAGGCTTGTGTGCCAGGCCCGTGTGCAAGGCTAGTGTCCAGGGCTTGTGTGCATTGCTTGAGTGCAAGGCTTGTGTGCATTGCTCGAGTGCATGGCTTGTGTGCAAGGGTTGTGCGCAAGGCTAGTGTGCGGGGCTTGTGCGCATGGCTAATGTGCACGGCTTGTGTGCATGGCTACCGTGCAAGGCTAGTTTGCATGGCTAGGGTGCAAGGCTCGCATGCGAGGCTAGTGTGCAAGGCTGCGTGCAAGGGAAGCGTGCAGGGCGAGTGTGCGAGGCCACTGTGCACGGCGCCAGCACTAGCGAGCCATCATCCGCGTTGCCATGGCTCGCTTGGCCTTGGCTTGCCAGGCCCCGACACGAGCAATCGCGCATTTTCTTTGCAACCGACCATCAATGCCGCCCAACGGGGCCAGCACGAGCAGTCATCCGCGGTCCCCTGGCCCTGCGCACGTTTGTCTTTGAAACCGAGCATCAATGCCACAGAAAGTGCCGGGGCGCCAGCTGGAGCCATCATCCGACGTGCCATGGCTCGCTTGGCCTTGGCTTGCCGGGCCCCGACACGAGCAATCGCGCATTTTCTTTGCAACCGACCATCAATGCCGCCCAACGGGGCCAGCACGAGCAGTCATCCGCGGTCCCCTGGCACTGCGCACGTTTGTCTTTGAAACCGAGCATCAATGCCACAGAAAGTGCCGGGGCGCCAGCTGGAGCCATCATCCGACGTGCCATGGCTCTGGTCCCATGGTCTTCGCAACCGAGCATTCGTGACACCCGCGGGGCCAGGACACCAACCCTTCCGACACGAGCATTCGCGCATGTTCTTTGGCCACACAACGGCGCCAGCACGAGCAAAATCATCCGCGGTGCGGTGGCCTTGCACGGCCTTTTGTCTTTGGAACCAACCATCAGTGCCACGGGAAGTGCCGGAGTCCCGGCATCCGCGGTGCCAAGTCATTGCGCCCTTGGTCTCTGCAGCGGGGCATGCCGGGCACTCCCAACCATTGCAAGCAAGCAAGCAAGCAAGAAAGAAAGTAAGTAAGTAAGTAAGTATTACATATAGGGGCGGGACATGCGGGGAGATCTGCGAAACGTGCATTACGGGGCACACGCGTACCTACCGGGGCATACCGACCCCTATTGGGGCACACGTGTGCATATCGGGGCATACCGGGCCTATCGGGGCACACGCGTACATACCGGGGCATACCGAGCCCTACTGGGGCACACGTGCGCATATCGGGGCGTACCAAGCCTATCGGGGCATACGCATGTATCCCAAGGCATACCGAGTCTATCCGGGCATACGCGTTCATACCGGGGCGTAACGGGCCTATCGGGGCATACTTGGGCATATCCGGGCAAAAAATGCCCAAAACTTGCGCAACCTTGGCAACCGTGGTCCATTCCTCTCTATATGCCTAGCCTTGCCAACCGTGGTCCATTCCTCACTATATGCCATGGCCTTGTGCCCATGGTCTTCCCAAGACAGCGTCCAAGGCCCCCGGAAGGCCAAGGGAGCCCAACCCAGCAATGCCCTGCTATGGCAAGCCAAGGCCAAGCATTCCGGTGCCTATCCGGGCAAAAATGCGATTCCTCTCTATATGCCTAGCCTTGGCAACCGTGGTCCATTCCCCACCATATGCCATGGCCTTGTGCCCATGGTCTTCCCAAGACAGTGTCCAAGGCGCCCGGAAGGCCAAGGGAGCCCAACCCAGCAATGCCCTGCTTTGGCAAGCCAAGGCCAAGCATTCCGGTGCCTAACCTTGGCAACCGTGGTCCTTTCCTCACCATATGCCATGGCCTTGTGCCCATGGTCTTCGCAAGACATCGTCCAAGGCGCCCAAAAGGCCAAGGGAGCCCAACCCAGCAATGCCCTGCTAGGGCAAGCCAAGGCCAAGCATTCCGGTGCCTAACCTTGGCAACCGTGGTCCTTTCCTCACCATATGCCATGGCCTTGTGCCCATGGTCTTCGCAAGACATCGTCCAAGGCGCCCAAAAGGCCAAGGGAGCCCAACCCAGTAATG
>NW_027518734.1:97500-102500 GCF_043159265.1 Tasmannia lanceolata | reverse complement strand
GGAACCAACCATCAGTGCCACGGGAAGTGCCGGAGTCCCGGCATCCGCGGTGCCAAGTCATTGCGCCCTTGGTCTCTGCAGCGGGGCATGCCGGGCACTCCCAACCATTGCAAGCAAGCAAGCAAGCAAGAAAGAAAGTAAGTAAGTAAGTAAGTATTACATATAGGGGCGGGACATGCGGGGAGATCTGCGAAACGTGCATTACGGGGCACACGCGTACCTACCGGGGCATACCGACCCCTATTGGGGCACACGTGTGCATATCGGGGCATACCGGGCCTATCGGGGCACACGCGTACATACCGGGGCATACCGAGCCCTACTGGGGCACACGTGCGCATATCGGGGCGTACCAAGCCTATCAGGGCATACGCATGTATCCCAAGGCATACCGAGTCTATCCGGGCATACGCGTTCATACCGGGGCGTAACGGGCCTATCGGGGCATACTTGGGCATATCCGGGCAAAAAATGCCCAAAACTTGCGCAACCTTGGCAACCGTGGTCCATTCCTCTCTATATGCCTAGCCTTGCCAACCGTGGTCCATTCCTCACTATATGCCATGGCCTTGTGCCCATGGTCTTCCCAAGACAGCGTCCAAGGCGCCCGGAAGGCCAAGGGAGCCCAACCCAGCAATGCCCTGCTTTGGCAAGCCAAGGCCAAGCATTCCGGTGCCTAACCTTGGCAACCGTGGTCCTTTCCTCACCATATGCCATGGCCTTGTGCCCATGGTCTTCGCAAGACATCGTCCAAGGCGCCCAAAAGGCCAAGGGAGCCCAACCCAGCAATGCCTTGCTAGGACAAGCCAAGGCCAAGCATTCCGGTGCCTATCCGGGCAAAAACGCCCAAAGCATGCCCATTCCTTAGCCTATCCAGGCAAAAACGCCCAAAATCTGCACATTCTAGTGCCTATCCGGGCAAAAACGCCCACCAGCATGCCACCCTCCTATAGGGTTTGCGCAACCAACCAGCCTAACCACCAGTGGCAACCAAAGGTGCTGTTAGCGACGACTTCTGAAGACGCAACGAGACGCGACGTGTTTGCGCCCAGACGCGACGAGACGATGCGGGATCTGCGCCCAAGAATGCCTAGACCCGTCGACTTGATGCGGGATCAGCTCGCCCAAGCATGCCTAGTGTGCAAGGCCTGTGTGCAAGGCTAGTGTCCAAGGCTAGTGTGCAAGGCTCATGTGGAACGCTAGTGCGCAAGGCTAGTGCCCAAGGCTTGTGTGCCAGGCCCGTGTGCAAGGCTAGTGTCCAGGGCTTGTGTGCATTGCTTGAGTGCAAGGCTTGTGTGCATTGCTCGAGTGCATGGCTTGTGTGCAAGGGTTGTGCGCAAGGCTAGTGTGCGGGGCTTGTGCGCATGGCTAATGTGCACGGCTTGTGTGCATGGCTACCGTGCAAGGCTAGTTTGCATGGCTAGGGTGCAAGGCTCGCATGCGAGGCTAGTGTGCAAGGCTGCGTGCAAGGGAAGCGTGCAGGGCGAGTGTGCGAGGCCACTGTGCACGGCGCCAGCACTAGCGAGCCATCATCCGCGTTGCCATGGCTCGCTTGGCCTTGGCTTGCCAGGCCCCGACACGAGCAATCGCGCATTTTCTTTGCAACCGACCATCAATGCCGCCCAACGGGGCCAGCACGAGCAGTCATCCGCGGTCCCCTGGCCCTGCGCACGTTTGTCTTTGAAACCGAGCATCAATGCCACAGAAAGTGCCGGGGCGCCAGCTGGAGCCATCATCCGACGTGCCATGGCTCGCTTGGCCTTGGCTTGCCGGGCCCCGACACGAGCAATCGCGCATTTTCTTTGCAACCGACCATCAATGCTGCCCAACGGGGCCAGCACGAGCAGTCATCCGCGGTCCCCTGGCCCTGCGCACGTTTGTCTTTGAAACCGAGCATCAATGCCACAGAAAGTGCCGGGGCGCCAGCTGGAGCCATCATCCGACGTGCCATGGCTCTGGTCCCATGGTCTTCGCAACCGAGCATTCGTGACACCCGCGGGGCCAGGACACCAACCCTTCCGACACGAGCATTCGCGCATGTTCTTTGGCCACACAACGGCGCCAGCACGAGCAAAATCATCCGCGGTGCGGTGGCCTTGCACGGCCTTTTGTCTTTGGAACCAACCATCAGTGCCACGGGAAGTGCCGGAGTCCCGGCATCCGCGGTGCCAAGTCATTGCGCCCTTGGTCTCTGCAGCGGGGCATGCCGGGCACTCCCAACCATTGCAAGCAAGCAAGCAAGCAAGAAAGAAAGTAAGTAAGTAAGTAAGTATTACATATAGGGGCGGGACATGCGGGGAGATCTGCGAAACGTGCATTACGGGGCACACGCGTACCTACCGGGGCATACCGACCCCTATTGGGGCACACGTGTGCATATCGGGGCATACCGGGCCTATCGGGGCACACGCGTACATACCGGGGCATACCGAGCCCTACTGGGGCACACGTGCGCATATCGGGGCGTACCAAGCCTATCGGGGCATACGCATGTATCCCAAGGCATACCGAGTCTATCCGGGCATACGCGTTCATACCGGGGCGTAACGGGCCTATCGGGGCATACTTGGGCATATCCGGGCAAAAAATGCCCAAAACTTGCGCAACCTTGGCAACCGTGGTCCATTCCTCTCTATATGCCTAGCCTTGCCAACCGTGGTCCATTCCTCACTATATGCCATGGCCTTGTGCCCATGGTCTTCCCAAGACAGCGTCCAAGGCCCCCGGAAGGCCAAGGGAGCCCAACCCAGCAATGCCCTGCTATGGCAAGCCAAGGCCAAGCATTCCGGTGCCTATCCGGGCAAAAATGCAATTCCTCTCTATATGCCTAGCCTTGGCAACCGTGGTCCATTCCCCACCATATGCCATGGCCTTGTGCCCATGGTCTTCCCAAGACAGTGTCCAAGGCGCCCGGAAGGCCAAGGGAGCCCAACCCAGCAATGCCCTGCTTTGGCAAGCCAAGGCCAAGCATTCCGGTGCCTAACCTTGGCAACCGTGGTCCTTTCCTCACCATATGCCATGGCCTTGTGCCCATGGTCTTCGCAAGACATCGTCCAAGGCGCCCAAAAGGCCAAGGGAGCCCAACCCAGCAATGCCTTGCTAGGACAAGCCAAGGCCAAGCATTCCGGTGCCTATCCGGGCAAAAACGCCCAAAGCATGCCCATTCCTTAGCCTATCCAGGCAAAAACGCCCAAAATCTGCACATTCTAGTGCCTATCCGGGCAAAAACGCCCACCAGCATGCCACCCTCCTATAGGGTTTGCGCAACCAACCAGCCTAACCACCAGTGGCAACCAAAGGTGCTGTTAGCGACGACTTCTGAAGACGCAACGAGACGCGACGTGTTTGCGCCCAGACGCGACGAGACGATGCGGGATCTGCGCCCAAGAATGCCTAGACCCGTCGACTTGATGCGGGATCAGCTCGCCCAAGCATGCCTAGTGTGCAAGGCCTGTGTGCAAGGCTAGTGTCCAAGGCTAGTGTGCAAGGCTCATGTGGAACGCTAGTGCGCAAGGCTAGTGCCCAAGGCTTGTGTGCCAGGCCCGTGTGCAAGGCTAGTGTCCAGGGCTTGTGTGCATTGCTTGAGTGCAAGGCTTGTGTGCATTGCTCGAGTGCATGGCTTGTGTGCAAGGGTTGTGCGCAAGGCTAGTGTGCGGGGCTTGTGCGCATGGCTAATGTGCACGGCTTGTGTGCATGGCTACCGTGCAAGGCTAGTTTGCATGGCTAGGGTGCAAGGCTCGCATGCGAGGCTAGTGTGCAAGGCTGCGTGCAAGGGAAGCGTGCAGGGCGAGTGTGCGAGGCCACTGTGCACGGCGCCAGCACTAGCGAGCCATCATCCGCGTTGCCATGGCTCGCTTGGCCTTGGCTTGCCAGGCCCCGACACGAGCAATCGCGCATTTTCTTTGCAACCGACCATCAATGCCGCCCAACGGGGCCAGCACGAGCAGTCATCCGCGGTCCCCTGGCCCTGCGCACGTTTGTCTTTGAAACCGAGCATCAATGCCACAGAAAGTGCCGGGGCGCCAGCTGGAGCCATCATCCGACGTGCCATGGCTCGCTTGGCCTTGGCTTGCCGGGCCCCGACACGAGCAATCGCGCATTTTCTTTGCAACCGACCATCAATGCCGCCCAACGGGGCCAGCACGAGCAGTCATCCGCGGTCCCCTGGCACTGCGCACGTTTGTCTTTGAAACCGAGCATCAATGCCACAGAAAGTGCCGGGGCGCCAGCTGGAGCCATCATCCGACGTGCCATGGCTCTGGTCCCATGGTCTTCGCAACCGAGCATTCGTGACACCCGCGGGGCCAGGACACCAACCCTTCCGACACGAGCATTCGCGCATGTTCTTTGGCCACACAACGGCGCCAGCACGAGCAAAATCATCCGCGGTGCGGTGGCCTTGCACGGCCTTTTGTCTTTGGAACCAACCATCAGTGCCACGGGAAGTGCCGGAGTCCCGGCATCCGCGGTGCCAAGTCATTGCGCCCTTGGTCTCTGCAGCGGGGCATGCCGGGCACTCCCAACCATTGCAAGCAAGCAAGCAAGCAAGAAAGAAAGTAAGTAAGTAAGTAAGTATTACATATAGGGGCGGGACATGCGGGGAGATCTGCGAAACGTGCATTACGGGGCACACGCGTACCTACCGGGGCATACCGACCCCTATTGGGGCACACGTGTGCATATCGGGGCATACCGGGCCTATCGGGGCACACGCGTACATACCGGGGCATACCGAGCCCTACTGGGGCACACGTGCGCATATCGGGGCGTACCAAGCCTATCGGGGCATACGCATGTATCCCAAGGCATACCGAGTCTATCCGGGCATACGCGTTCATACCGGGGCGTAACGGGCCTATCGGGGCATACTTGGGCATATCCGGGCAAAAAATGCCCAAAACTTGCGCAACCTTGGCAACCGTGGTCCATTCCTCTCTATATGCCTAGCCTTGCCAACCGTGGTCCATTCCTCACTATATGCCATGGCCTTGTGCCCATGG
>NW_027518734.1:85000-87500 GCF_043159265.1 Tasmannia lanceolata | reverse complement strand
ACCCGGCCGACACTTGCAATCGCACATGCTCTCTGCAACACACCATCAATGCCGCCCAACGGGGCCAGCACGAGCAGTCCTCCGCGGTCCCCTGGCCCTGCGCACGTTTGTCTTCGAAACCGAGCATCAATGCCACAGAAAGTGCCGGGGCGCCAGCTGGAGCCATCATCCGCGTTGCCATGGCTCGCTTGGCCTTGGCTTGCCAGGCCCCGACACGAGCAATCGCGCATTTTCTTTGCAACCGACCATCAATGCCGCCCAACGGGGCCAGCACGAGCAGTCATCCGCGGTCCCCTGGCCCTGCGCACGTTTGTCTTTGAAACCGAGCATCAATGCCACAGAAAGTGCCGGGGCGCCAGCTGGAGCCATCATCCGACGTGCCATGGCTCTGGTCCCATGGTCTTCGCAACCGAGCATTCGTGACACCCGCGGGGCCAGGACACCAACCCTTCCGACACGAGCATTCGCGCATGTTCTTTGGCCACACAACGGCGCCAGCACGAGCAAAATCATCCGCGGTGCGGTGGCCTTGCACGGCCTTTTGTCTTTGGAACCAACCATCAGTGCCACGGGAAGTGCCGGAGTCCCGGCATCCGCGGTGCCAAGTCATTGCGCCCTTGGTCTCTGCAGCGGGGCATGCCGGGCACTCCCAACCATTGCAAGCAAGCAAGCAAGCAAGAAAGAAAGTAAGTAAGTAAGTAAGTATTACATATAGGGGCGGGACATGCGGGGAGATCTGCGAAACGTGCATTACGGGGCACACGCGTACCTACCGGGGCATACCGACCCCTATTGGGGCACACGTGTGCATATCGGGGCATACCGGGCCTATCGGGGCACACGCGTACATACCGGGGCATACCGAGCCCTACTGGGGCACACGTGCGCATATCGGGGCGTACCAAGCCTATCGGGGCATACGCATGTATCCCAAGGCATACCGAGTCTATCCGGGCATACGCGTTCATACCGGGGCGTAACGGGCCTATCGGGGCATACTTGGGCATATCCGGGCAAAAAATGCCCAAAACTTGCGCAACCTTGGCAACCGTGGTCCATTCCTCTCTATATGCCTAGCCTTGCCAACCGTGGTCCATTCCTCACTATATGCCATGGCCTTGTGCCCATGGTCTTCCCAAGACAGCGTCCAAGGCCCCCGGAAGGCCAAGGGAGCCCAACCCAGCAATGCCCTGCTATGGCAAGCCAAGGCCAAGCATTCCGGTGCCTATCCGGGCAAAAATGCAATTCCTCTCTATATGCCTAGCCTTGGCAACCGTGGTCCATTCCCCACCATATGCCATGGCCTTGTGCCCATGGTCTTCCCAAGACAGTGTCCAAGGCGCCCGGAAGGCCAAGGGAGCCCAACCCAGCAATGCCCTGCTTTGGCAAGCCAAGGCCAAGCATTCCGGTGCCTAACCTTGGCAACCGTGGTCCTTTCCTCACCATATGCCATGGCCTTGTGCCCATGGTCTTCGCAAGACATCGTCCAAGGCGCCCAAAAGGCCAAGGGAGCCCAACCCAGCAATGCCTTGCTAGGACAAGCCAAGGCCAAGCATTCCGGTGCCTATCCGGGCAAAAACGCCCAAAGCATGCCCATTCCTTAGCCTATCCAGGCAAAAACGCCCAAAATCTGCACATTCTAGTGCCTATCCGGGCAAAAACGCCCACCAGCATGCCACCCTCCTATAGGGTTTGCGCAACCAACCAGCCTAACCACCAGTGGCAACCAAAGGTGCTGTTAGCGACGACTTCTGAAGACGCAACGAGACGCGACGTGTTTGCGCCCAGACGCGACGAGACGATGCGGGATCTGCGCCCAAGAATGCCTAGACCCGTCGACTTGATGCGGGATCAGCTCGCCCAAGCATGCCTAGTGTGCAAGGCCTGTGTGCAAGGCTAGTGTCCAAGGCTAGTGTGCAAGGCTCATGTGGAACGCTAGTGCGCAAGGCTAGTGCCCAAGGCTTGTGTGCCAGGCCCGTGTGCAAGGCTAGTGTCCAGGGCTTGTGTGCATTGCTTGAGTGCAAGGCTTGTGTGCATTGCTCGAGTGCATGGCTTGTGTGCAAGGGTTGTGCGCAAGGCTAGTGTGCGGGGCTTGTGCGCATGCCTAATGTGCACGGCTTGTGTGCATGGCTACCGTGCAAGGCTAGTTTGCATGGCTAGGGTGCAAGGCTCGCATGCGAGGCTAGTGTGCAAGGCTGCGTGCAAGGGAAGCGTGCAGGGCGAGTGTGCGAGGCCACTGTGCACGGCGCCAGCACTAGCGAGCCATCATCCGCGTTGCCATGGCTCGCTTGGCCTTGGCTTGCCAGGCCCCGACACGAGCAATCGCGCATTTTCTTTGCAACCGACCATCAATGCCGCCCAACGGGGCCAGCACGAGCAGTCATCCGCGGTCCCCTGGCCCTGCGCACGTTTGTCTTTGAAACCGAGCATCAATGCCACAGAAAGTGCCGGGGCGCCAGCTGGAGCCATCATCCGACGTGCCATGGCTCGCTTGGCCTTG
>NW_027518734.1:70000-75000 GCF_043159265.1 Tasmannia lanceolata | reverse complement strand
CATGCCACCCTCCTATAGGGTTTGCGCAACCAACCCGCCTAACCACCAGTGGCAACCAAAGGTGCTGTTAGCGACGACTTCTGAAGACGCAACGAGACGCGACGGGTTTGCGCCCAGACGCGACGAGGCGATGCGGGATCTGCGCCCAACCGTGCCTACACCCGCCGACTTGATGCGGGAGCTGCTGGCCCAAGCATGCCTAGCGTGCAAGGCCTGCGTGCAAGGCTAGTGTGCAAGGCTCGTGGGCAAGGCTAGTGCGCAAGGCTAGTGCCCAAGGTCTGTGTGCAAGGCTAGTGCCCAAGGCTAGTGAGCATGGCCTGTGTGCAAGGCTAGTGTGCAAGGCTTGTATGCAAGGCTAGTGTGCAAGGCTGGTGTGCAAGGCTTGTGGGCAAGGCTGGTGCGCAAGGCTAGTTCCCAAGGGTTGTGTGCAAGGCTAGTGCCCAAGGCAAGTGCGCAAGGCTCGTGCCCAAAGCTAGTGCGCAAGGCTTGTGTGCAAGGCTACTGCGATGGGCCAGTGCCCAAGGCTTGTGAGCAAGGCTTGTATGCATGGCTTGTGTGCAAGGCTAGCGTCCAAGGCTTGTGCGCATGGCTTGTGCGCAAGGCTTGTGTCCAAGGCTTTTGTGCAAGGCTCGTGCGCAAGGCTAGTGTGCAAGGCTTGTGCGCATTGGCAGGTAGCCCACCAGCATGCACGATCCAAATGCCACTCACGCGACAACACGGTGCCAAGCCGGGCATGGTGTGCACTCAAAACCAATCAACGGACAGAGGTCATGCGTCATGGGGGGGATCTAGCAAGGCCATGGGGAAGGTCATGGAGGACCTTGGAAGCAAGCGCAAGACGAGAGCGAATCGAACAAGGGGCCAGGACGGGGCCTTGTGCCCATGGTCTTCGCAAGACAGCGTCCAAGGCACCCGAAAGCCCAAGGGAACCCAAACCCGGCCGACACTTGCAATCGCACATGCTCTCTGCAACACACCATCAATGCCGCCCAACGGGGCCAGCACGAGCAGTCCTCCGCGGTCCCCTGGCCCTGCGCACGTTTGTCTTCGAAACCGAGCATCAATGCCACAGAAAGTGCCGGGGCGCCAGCTGGAGCCATCATCCGCGTTGCCATGGCTCGCTTGGCCTTGGCTTGCCAGGCCCCGACACGAGCAATCGCGCATTTTCTTTGCAACCGACCATCAATGCCGCCCAACGGGGCCAGCACGAGCAGTCATCCGCGGTCCCCTGGCCCTGCGCACGTTTGTCTTTGAAACCGAGCATCAATGCCACAGAAAGTGCCGGGGCGCCAGCTGGAGCCATCATCCGACGTGCCATGGCTCTGGTCCCATGGTCTTCGCAACCGAGCATTCGTGACACCCGCGGGGCCAGGACACCAACCCTTCCGACACGAGCATTCGCGCATGTTCTTTGGCCACACAACGGCGCCAGCACGAGCAAAATCATCCGCGGTGCGGTGGCCTTGCACGGCCTTTTGTCTTTGGAACCAACCATCAGTGCCACGGGAAGTGCCGGAGTCCCGGCATCCGCGGTGCCAAGTCATTGCGCCCTTGGTCTCTGCAGCGGGGCATGCCGGGCACTCCCAACCATTGCAAGCAAGCAAGCAAGCAAGAAAGAAAGTAAGTAAGTAAGTAAGTATTACATATAGGGGCGGGACATGCGGGGAGATCTGCGAAACGTGCATTACGGGGCACACGCGTACCTACCGGGGCATACCGACCCCTATTGGGGCACACGTGTGCATATCGGGGCATACCGGGCCTATCGGGGCACACGCGTACATACCGGGGCATACCGAGCCCTACTGGGGCACACGTGCGCATATCGGGGCGTACCAAGCCTATCGGGGCATACGCATGTATCCCAAGGCATACCGAGTCTATCCGGGCATACGCGTTCATACCGGGGCGTAACGGGCCTATCGGGGCATACTTGGGCATATCCGGGCAAAAAATGCCCAAAACTTGCGCAACCTTGGCAACCGTGGTCCATTCCTCTCTATATGCCTAGCCTTGCCAACCGTGGTCCATTCCTCACTATATGCCATGGCCTTGTGCCCATGGTCTTCCCAAGACAGCGTCCAAGGCCCCCGGAAGGCCAAGGGAGCCCAACCCAGCAATGCCCTGCTATGGCAAGCCAAGGCCAAGCATTCCGGTGCCTATCCGGGCAAAAATGCAATTCCTCTCTATATGCCTAGCCTTGGCAACCGTGGTCCATTCCCCACCATATGCCATGGCCTTGTGCCCATGGTCTTCCCAAGACAGTGTCCAAGGCGCCCGGAAGGCCAAGGGAGCCCAACCCAGCAATGCCCTGCTTTGGCAAGCCAAGGCCAAGCATTCCGGTGCCTAACCTTGGCAACCGTGGTCCTTTCCTCACCATATGCCATGGCCTTGTGCCCATGGTCTTCGCAAGACATCGTCCAAGGCGCCCAAAAGGCCAAGGGAGCCCAACCCAGCAATGCCTTGCTAGGACAAGCCAAGGCCAAGCATTCCGGTGCCTATCCGGGCAAAAACGCCCAAAGCATGCCCATTCCTTAGCCTATCCAGGCAAAAACGCCCAAAATCTGCACATTCTAGTGCCTATCCGGGCAAAAACGCCCACCAGCATGCCACCCTCCTATAGGGTTTGCGCAACCAACCAGCCTAACCACCAGTGGCAACCAAAGGTGCTGTTAGCGACGACTTCTGAAGACGCAACGAGACGCGACGTGTTTGCGCCCAGACGCGACGAGACGATGCGGGATCTGCGCCCAAGAATGCCTAGACCCGTCGACTTGATGCGGGATCAGCTCGCCCAAGCATGCCTAGTGTGCAAGGCCTGTGTGCAAGGCTAGTGTCCAAGGCTAGTGTGCAAGGCTCATGTGGAACGCTAGTGCGCAAGGCTAGTGCCCAAGGCTTGTGTGCCAGGCCCGTGTGCAAGGCTAGTGTCCAGGGCTTGTGTGCATTGCTTGAGTGCAAGGCTTGTGTGCATTGCTCGAGTGCATGGCTTGTGTGCAAGGGTTGTGCGCAAGGCTAGTGTGCGGGGCTTGTGCGCATGGCTAATGTGCACGGCTTGTGTGCATGGCTACCGTGCAAGGCTAGTTTGCATGGCTAGGGTGCAAGGCTCGCATGCGAGGCTAGTGTGCAAGGCTGCGTGCAAGGGAAGCGTGCAGGGCGAGTGTGCGAGGCCACTGTGCACGGCGCCAGCACTAGCGAGCCATCATCCGCGTTGCCATGGCTCGCTTGGCCTTGGCTTGCCAGGCCCCGACACGAGCAATCGCGCATTTTCTTTGCAACCGACCATCAATGCCGCCCAACGGGGCCAGCACGAGCAGTCATCCGCGGTCCCCTGGCCCTGCGCACGTTTGTCTTTGAAACCGAGCATCAATGCCACAGAAAGTGCCGGGGCGCCAGCTGGAGCCATCATCCGACGTGCCATGGCTCGCTTGGCCTTGGCTTGCCGGGCCCCGACACGAGCAATCGCGCATTTTCTTTGCAACCGACCATCAATGCCGCCCAACGGGGCCAGCACGAGCAGTCATCCGCGGTCCCCTGGCACTGCGCACGTTTGTCTTTGAAACCGAGCATCAATGCCACAGAAAGTGCCGGGGCGCCAGCTGGAGCCATCATCCGACGTGCCATGGCTCTGGTCCCATGGTCTTCGCAACCGAGCATTCGTGACACCCGCGGGGCCAGGACACCAACCCTTCCGACACGAGCATTCGCGCATGTTCTTTGGCCACACAACGGCGCCAGCACGAGCAAAATCATCCGCGGTGCGGTGGCCTTGCACGGCCTTTTGTCTTTGGAACCAACCATCAGTGCCACGGGAAGTGCCGGAGTCCCGGCATCCGCGGTGCCAAGTCATTGCGCCCTTGGTCTCTGCAGCGGGGCATGCCGGGCACTCCCAACCATTGCAAGCAAGCAAGCAAGCAAGAAAGAAAGTAAGTAAGTAAGTAAGTATTACATATAGGGGCGGGACATGCGGGGAGATCTGCGAAACGTGCATTACGGGGCACACGCGTACCTACCGGGGCATACCGACCCCTATTGGGGCACACGTGTGCATATCGGGGCATACCGGGCCTATCGGGGCACACGCGTACATACCGGGGCATACCGAGCCCTACTGGGGCACACGTGCGCATATCGGGACGTACCAAGCCTATCGGGGCATACGCATGTATCCCAAGGCATACCGAGTCTATCCGGGCATACGCGTTCATACCGGGGCGTAACGGGCCTATCGGGGCATACTTGGGCATATCCGGGCAAAAAATGCCCAAAACTTGCGCAACCTTGGCAACCGTGGTCCATTCCTCTCTATATGCCTAGCCTTGCCAACCGTGGTCCATTCCTCACTATATGCCATGGCCTTGTGCCCATGGTCTTCCCAAGACAGCGTCCAAGGCCCCCGGAAGGCCAAGGGAGCCCAACCCAGCAATGCCCTGCTATGGCAAGCCAAGGCCAAGCATTCCGGTGCCTATCCGGGCAAAAATGCGATTCCTCTCTATATGCCTAGCCTTGGCAACCGTGGTCCATTCCCCACCATATGCCATGGCCTTGTGCCCATGGTCTTCCCAAGACAGTGTCCAAGGCGCCCGGAAGGCCAAGGGAGCCCAACCCAGCAATGCCCTGCTTTGGCAAGCCAAGGCCAAGCATTCCGGTGCCTAACCTTGGCAACCGTGGTCCTTTCCTCACCATATGCCATGGCCTTGTGCCCATGGTCTTCGCAAGACATCGTCCAAGGCGCCCAAAAGGCCAAGGGAGCCCAACCCAGCAATGCCCTGCTAGGGCAAGCCAAGGCCAAGCATTCCGGTGCCTAACCTTGGCAACCGTGGTCCTTTCCTCACCATATGCCATGGCCTTGTGCCCATGGTCTTCGCAAGACATCGTCCAAGGCGCCCAAAAGGCCAAGGGAGCCCAACCCAGCAATGCCTTGCTAGGACAAGCCAAGGCCAAGCATTCCGGTGCCTATCCGGGCAAAAACGCCCAAAGCATGCCCATTCCTTAGCCTATCC
>NW_027518734.1:55000-60000 GCF_043159265.1 Tasmannia lanceolata | reverse complement strand
ACCGGGCCTATCGGGGCACACGCGTACATACCGGGGCATACCGAGCCCTACTGGGGCACACGTGCGCATATCGGGGCGTACCAAGCCTATCGGGGCATACGCATGTATCCCAAGGCATACCGAGTCTATCCGGGCATACGCGTTCATACCGGGGCGTAACGGGCCTATCGGGGCATACTTGGGCATATCCGGGCAAAAAATGCCCAAAACTTGCGCAACCTTGGCAACCGTGGTCCATTCCTCTCTATATGCCTAGCCTTGCCAACCGTGGTCCATTCCTCACTATATGCCATGGCCTTGTGCCCATGGTCTTCCCAAGACAGCGTCCAAGGCCCCCGGAAGGCCAAGGGAGCCCAACCCAGCAATGCCCTGCTATGGCAAGCCAAGGCCAAGCATTCCGGTGCCTATCCGGGCAAAAATGCAATTCCTCTCTATATGCCTAGCCTTGGCAACCGTGGTCCATTCCCCACCATATGCCATGGCCTTGTGCCCATGGTCTTCCCAAGACAGTGTCCAAGGCGCCCGGAAGGCCAAGGGAGCCCAACCCAGCAATGCCCTGCTTTGGCAAGCCAAGGCCAAGCATTCCGGTGCCTAACCTTGGCAACCGTGGTCCTTTCCTCACCATATGCCATGGCCTTGTGCCCATGGTCTTCGCAAGACATCGTCCAAGGCGCCCAAAAGGCCAAGGGAGCCCAACCCAGCAATGCCTTGCTAGGACAAGCCAAGGCCAAGCATTCCGGTGCCTATCCGGGCAAAAACGCCCAAAGCATGCCCATTCCTTAGCCTATCCAGGCAAAAACGCCCAAAATCTGCACATTCTAGTGCCTATCCGGGCAAAAACGCCCACCAGCATGCCACCCTCCTATAGGGTTTGCGCAACCAACCAGCCTAACCACCAGTGGCAACCAAAGGTGCTGTTAGCGACGACTTCTGAAGACGCAACGAGACGCGACGTGTTTGCGCCCAGACGCGACGAGACGATGCGGGATCTGCGCCCAAGAATGCCTAGACCCGTCGACTTGATGCGGGATCAGCTCGCCCAAGCATGCCTAGTGTGCAAGGCCTGTGTGCAAGGCTAGTGTCCAAGGCTAGTGTGCAAGGCTCATGTGGAACGCTAGTGCGCAAGGCTAGTGCCCAAGGCTTGTGTGCCAGGCCCGTGTGCAAGGCTAGTGTCCAGGGCTTGTGTGCATTGCTTGAGTGCAAGGCTTGTGTGCATTGCTCGAGTGCATGGCTTGTGTGCAAGGGTTGTGCGCAAGGCTAGTGTGCGGGGCTTGTGCGCATGGCTAATGTGCACGGCTTGTGTGCATGGCTACCGTGCAAGGCTAGTTTGCATGGCTAGGGTGCAAGGCTCGCATGCGAGGCTAGTGTGCAAGGCTGCGTGCAAGGGAAGCGTGCAGGGCGAGTGTGCGAGGCCACTGTGCACGGCGCCAGCACTAGCGAGCCATCATCCGCGTTGCCATGGCTCGCTTGGCCTTGGCTTGCCAGGCCCCGACACGAGCAATCGCGCATTTTCTTTGCAACCGACCATCAATGCCGCCCAACGGGGCCAGCACGAGCAGTCCTCCGCGGTCCCCTGGCCCTGCGCACGTTTGTCTTTGAAACCGAGCATCAATGCCACAGAAAGTGCCGGGGCGCCAGCTGGAGCCATCATCCGACGTGCCATGGCTCGCTTGGCCTTGGCTTGCCGGGCCCCGACACGAGCAATCGCGCATTTTCTTTGCAACCGACCATCAATGCCGCCCAACGGGGCCAGCACGAGCAGTCATCCGCGGTCCCCTGGCCCTGCGCACGTTTGTCTTTGAAACCGAGCATCAATGCCACAGAAAGTGCCGGGGCGCCAGCTGGAGCCATCATCCGACGTGCCATGGCTCTGGTCCCATGGTCTTCGCAACCGAGCATTCGTGACACCCGCGGGGCCAGGACACCAACCCTTCCGACACGAGCATTCGCGCATGTTCTTTGGCCACACAACGGCGCCAGCACGAGCAAAATCATCCGCGGTGCGGTGGCCTTGCACGGCCTTTTGTCTTTGGAACCAACCATCAGTGCCACGGGAAGTGCCGGAGTCCCGGCATCCGCGGTGCCAAGTCATTGCGCCCTTGGTCTCTGCAGCGGGGCATGCCGGGCACTCCCAACCATTGCAAGCAAGCAAGCAAGCAAGAAAGAAAGTAAGTAAGTAAGTAAGTATTACATATAGGGGCGGGACATGCGGGGAGATCTGCGAAACGTGCATTACGGGGCACACGCGTACCTACCGGGGCATACCGACCCCTATTGGGGCACACGTGTGCATATCGGGGCATACCGGGCCTATCGGGGCACACGCGTACATACCGGGGCATACCGAGCCCTACTGGGGCACACGTGCGCATATCGGGGCGTACCAAGCCTATCGGGGCATACGCATGTATCCCAAGGCATACCGAGTCTATCCGGGCATACGCGTTCATACCGGGGCGTAACGGGCCTATCGGGGCATACTTGGGCATATCCGGGCAAAAAATGCCCAAAACTTGCGCAACCTTGGCAACCGTGGTCCATTCCTCTCTATATGCCTAGCCTTGCCAACCGTGGTCCATTCCTCACTATATGCCATGGCCTTGTGCCCATGGTCTTCCCAAGACAGCGTCCAAGGCCCCCGGAAGGCCAAGGGAGCCCAACCCAGCAATGCCCTGCTATGGCAAGCCAAGGCCAAGCATTCCGGTGCCTATCCGGGCAAAAATGCAATTCCTCTCTATATGCCTAGCCTTGGCAACCGTGGTCCATTCCCCACCATATGCCATGGCCTTGTGCCCATGGTCTTCCCAAGACAGTGTCCAAGGCGCCCGGAAGGCCAAGGGAGCCCAACCCAGCAATGCCCTGCTTTGGCAAGCCAAGGCCAAGCATTCCGGTGCCTAACCTTGGCAACCGTGGCCCTTTCCTCACCATATGCCATGGCCTTGTGCCCATGGTCTTCGCAAGACATCGTCCAAGGCGCCCAAAAGGCCAAGGGAGCCCAACCCAGCAATGCCTTGCTAGGACAAGCCAAGGCCAAGCATTCCGGTGCCTATCCGGGCAAAAACGCCCAAAGCATGCCCATTCCTTAGCCTATCCAGGCAAAAACGCCCAAAATCTGCACATTCTAGTGCCTATCCGGGCAAAAACGCCCACCAGCATGCCACCCTCCTATAGGGTTTGCGCAACCAACCAGCCTAACCACCAGTGGCAACCAAAGGTGCTGTTAGCGACGACTTCTGAAGACGCAACGAGACGCGACGTGTTTGCGCCCAGACGCGACGAGACGATGCGGGATCTGCGCCCAAGAATGCCTAGACCCGTCGACTTGATGCGGGATCAGCTCGCCCAAGCATGCCTAGTGTGCAAGGCCTGTGTGCAAGGCTAGTGTCCAAGGCTAGTGTGCAAGGCTCATGTGGAACGCTAGTGCGCAAGGCTAGTGCCCAAGGCTTGTGTGCCAGGCCCGTGTGCAAGGCTAGTGTCCAGGGCTTGTGTGCATTGCTTGAGTGCAAGGCTTGTGTGCATTGCTCGAGTGCATGGCTTGTGTGCAAGGGTTGTGCGCAAGGCTAGTGTGCGGGGCTTGTGCGCATGGCTAATGTGCACGGCTTGTGTGCATGGCTACCGTGCAAGGCTAGTTTGCATGGCTAGGGTGCAAGGCTCGCATGCGAGGCTAGTGTGCAAGGCTGCGTGCAAGGGAAGCGTGCAGGGCGAGTGTGCGAGGCCACTGTGCACGGCGCCAGCACTAGCGAGCCATCATCCGCGTTGCCATGGCTCGCTTGGCCTTGGCTTGCCAGGCCCCGACACGAGCAATCGCGCATTTTCTTTGCAACCGACCATCAATGCCGCCCAACGGGGCCAGCACGAGCAGTCATCCGCGGTCCCCTGGCCCTGCGCACGTTTGTCTTTGAAACCGAGCATCAATGCCACAGAAAGTGCCGGGGCGCCAGCTGGAGCCATCATCCGACGTGCCATGGCTCGCTTGGCCTTGGCTTGCCGGGCCCCGACACGAGCAATCGCGCATTTTCTTTGCAACCGACCATCAATGCCGCCCAACGGGGCCAGCACGAGCAGTCATCCGCGGTCCCCTGGCCCTGCGCACGTTTGTCTTTGAAACCGAGCATCAATGCCACAGAAAGTGCCGGGGCGCCAGCTGGAGCCATCATCCGACGTGCCATGGCTCTGGTCCCATGGTCTTCGCAACCGAGCATTCGTGACACCCGCGGGGCCAGGACACCAACCCTTCCGACACGAGCATTCGCGCATGTTCTTTGGCCACACAACGGCGCCAGCACGAGCAAAATCATCCGCGGTGCGGTGGCCTTGCACGGCCTTTTGTCTTTGGAACCAACCATCAGTGCCACGGGAAGTGCCGGAGTCCCGGCATCCGCGGTGCCAAGTCATTGCGCCCTTGGTCTCTGCAGCGGGGCATGCCGGGCACTCCCAACCATTGCAAGCAAGCAAGCAAGCAAGAAAGAAAGTAAGTAAGTAAGTAAGTATTACATATAGGGGCGGGACATGCGGGGAGATCTGCGAAACGTGCATTACGGGGCACACGCGTACCTACCGGGGCATACCGACCCCTATTGGGGCACACGTGTGCATATCGGGGCATACCGGGCCTATCGGGGCACACGCGTACATACCGGGGCATACCGAGCCCTACTGGGGCACACGTGCGCATATCGGGGCGTACCAAGCCTATCGGGGCATACGCATGTATCCCAAGGCATACCGAGTCTATCCGGGCATACGCGTTCATACCGGGGCGTAACGGGCCTATCGGGGCATACTTGGGCATATCCGGGCAAAAAATGCCCAAAACTTGCGCAACCTTGGCAACCGTGGTCCATTCCTCTCTATATGCCTAGCCTTGCCAACCGTGGTCCATTCCTCACTATATGCCATGGCCTTGTGCCCATGGTCTTCCCAAGACAGCGTCCAAGGCCCCCGGAAGGCCAAGGGAGCCCAACCCAGCAATGCCCTGCTATGGCAAGCCAAGGCCAAGC
>NW_027518734.1:37500-45000 GCF_043159265.1 Tasmannia lanceolata | reverse complement strand
CACGTTTGTCTTCGAAACCGAGCATCAATGCCACAGAAAGTGCCGGGGCGCCAGCTGGAGCCATCATCCGCGTTGTCATGGCTCGCTTGGCCTTGGCTTGCCAGGCCCCGACACGAGCAATCGCGCATTTTCTTTGCAACCGACCATCAATGCCGCCCAACGGGGCCAGCACGAGCAGTCATCCGCGGTCCCCTGGCCCTGCGCACGTTTGTCTTTGAAACCGAGCATCAATGCCACAGAAAGTGCCGAGGCGCCAGCTGGAGCCATCATCCGACGTGCCATGGCTCTGGTCCCATGGTCTTCGCAACCGAGCATTCGTGACACCCGCGGGGCCAGGACACCAACCCTTCCGACACGAGCATTCGCGCATGTTCTTTGGCCACACAACGGCGCCAGCACGAGCAAAATCATCCGCGGTGTGGTGGCCTTGCACGGCCTTTTGTCTTTGGAACCAACCATCAGTGCCACGGGAAGTGCCGGAGTCCCGGCATCCGCGGTGCCAAGTCATTGCGCCCTTGGTCTCTGCAGCGGGGCATGCCGGGCACTCCCAACCATTGCAAGCAAGCAAGCAAGCAAGAAAGAAAGTAAGTAAGTAAGTAAGTATTACATATAGGGGCGGGACATGCGGGGAGATCTGCGAAACGTGCATTACGGGGCACACGCGTACCTACCGGGGCATACCGACCCCTATTGGGGCACACGTGTGCATATCGGGGCATACCGGGCCTATCGGGGCACACGCGTACATACCGGGGCATACCGAGCCCTACTGGGGCACACGTGCGCATATCGGGGCGTACCAAGCCTATCGGGGCATACGCATGTATCCCAAGGCATACCGAGTCTATCCGGGCATACGCGTTCATACCGGGGCGTAACGGGCCTATCGGGGCATACTTGGGCATATCCGGGCAAAAAATGCCCAAAACTTGCGCAACCTTGGCAACCGTGGTCCATTCCTCTCTATATGCCTAGCCTTGCCAACCGTGGTCCATTCCTCACTATATGCCATGGCCTTGTGCCCATGGTCTTCCCAAGACAGCGTCCAAGGCCCCCGGAAGGCCAAGGGAGCCCAACCCAGCAATGCCCTGCTATGGCAAGCCAAGGCCAAGCATTCCGGTGCCTATCCGGGCAAAAATGCAATTCCTCTCTATATGCCTAGCCTTGGCAACCGTGGTCCATTCCCCACCATATGCCATGGCCTTGTGCCCATGGTCTTCCCAAGACAGTGTCCAAGGCGCCCGGAAGGCCAAGGGAGCCCAACCCAGCAATGCCCTGCTTTGGCAAGCCAAGGCCAAGCATTCCGGTGCCTAACCTTGGCAACCGTGGTCCTTTCCTCACCATATGCCATGGCCTTGTGCCCATGGTCTTCGCAAGACATCGTCCAAGGCGCCCAAAAGGCCAAGGGAGCCCAACCCAGCAATGCCTTGCTAGGACAAGCCAAGGCCAAGCATTCCGGTGCCTATCCGGGCAAAAACGCCCAAAGCATGCCCATTCCTTAGCCTATCCAGGCAAAAACGCCCAAAATCTGCACATTCTAGTGCCTATCCGGGCAAAAACGCCCACCAGCATGCCACCCTCCTATAGGGTTTGCGCAACCAACCAGCCTAACCACCAGTGGCAACCAAAGGTGCTGTTAGCGACGACTTCTGAAGACGCAACGAGACGCGACGTGTTTGCGCCCAGACGCGACGAGACGATGCGGGATCTGCGCCCAAGAATGCCTAGACCCGTCGACTTGATGCGGGATCAGCTCGCCCAAGCATGCCTAGTGTGCAAGGCCTGTGTGCAAGGCTAGTGTCCAAGGCTAGTGTGCAAGGCTCATGTGGAACGCTAGTGCGCAAGGCTAGTGCCCAAGGCTTGTGTGCCAGGCCCGTGTGCAAGGCTAGTGTCCAGGGCTTGTGTGCATTGCTTGAGTGCAAGGCTTGTGTGCATTGCTCGAGTGCATGGCTTGTGTGCAAGGGTTGTGCGCAAGGCTAGTGTGCGGGGCTTGTGCGCATGGCTAATGTGCACGGCTTGTGTGCATGGCTACCGTGCAAGGCTAGTTTGCATGGCTAGGGTGCAAGGCTCGCATGCGAGGCTAGTGTGCAAGGCTGCGTGCAAGGGAAGCGTGCAGGGCGAGTGTGCGAGGCCACTGTGCACGGCGCCAGCACTAGCGAGCCATCATCCGCGTTGCCATGGCTCGCTTGGCCTTGGCTTGCCAGGCCCCGACACGAGCAATCGCGCATTTTCTTTGCAACCGACCATCAATGCCGCCCAACGGGGCCAGCACGAGCAGTCATCCGCGGTCCCCTGGCCCTGCGCACGTTTGTCTTTGAAACCGAGCATCAATGCCACAGAAAGTGCCGGGGCGCCAGCTGGAGCCATCATCCGACGTGCCATGGCTCGCTTGGCCTTGGCTTGCCGGGCCCCGACACGAGCAATCGCGCATTTTCTTTGCAACCGACCATCAATGCCGCCCAACGGGGCCAGCACGAGCAGTCATCCGCGGTCCCCTGGCACTGCGCACGTTTGTCTTTGAAACCGAGCATCAATGCCACAGAAAGTGCCGGGGCGCCAGCTGGAGCCATCATCCGACGTGCCATGGCTCTGGTCCCATGGTCTTCGCAACCGAGCATTCGTGACACCCGCGGGGCCAGGACACCAACCCTTCCGACACGAGCATTCGCGCATGTTCTTTGGCCACACAACGGCGCCAGCACGAGCAAAATCATCCGCGGTGCGGTGGCCTTGCACGGCCTTTTGTCTTTGGAACCAACCATCAGTGCCACGGGAAGTGCCGGAGTCCCGGCATCCGCGGTGCCAAGTCATTGCGCCCTTGGTCTCTGCAGCGGGGCATGCCGGGCACTCCCAACCATTGCAAGCAAGCAAGCAAGCAAGAAAGAAAGTAAGTAAGTAAGTAAGTATTACATATAGGGGCGGGACATGCGGGGAGATCTGCGAAACGTGCATTACGGGGCACACGCGTACCTACCGGGGCATACCGACCCCTATTGGGGCACACGTGTGCATATCGGGGCATACCGGGCCTATCGGGGCACACGCGTACATACCGGGGCATACCGAGCCCTACTGGGGCACACGTGCGCATATCGGGGCGTACCAAGCCTATCGGGGCATACGCATGTATCCCAAGGCATACCGAGTCTATCCGGGCATACGCGTTCATACCGGGGCGTAACGGGCCTATCGGGGCATACTTGGGCATATCCGGGCAAAAAATGCCCAAAACTTGCGCAACCTTGGCAACCGTGGTCCATTCCTCTCTATATGCCTAGCCTTGCCAACCGTGGTCCATTCCTCACTATATGCCATGGCCTTGTGCCCATGGTCTTCCCAAGACAGCGTCCAAGGCCCCCGGAAGGCCAAGGGAGCCCAACCCAGCAATGCCCTGCTATGGCAAGCCAAGGCCAAGCATTCCGGTGCCTATCCGGGCAAAAATGCAATTCCTCTCTATATGCCTAGCCTTGGCAACCGTGGTCCATTCCCCACCATATGCCATGGCCTTGTGCCCATGGTCTTCCCAAGACAGTGTCCAAGGCGCCCGGAAGGCCAAGGGAGCCCAACCCAGCAATGCCCTGCTTTGGCAAGCCAAGGCCAAGCATTCCGGTGCCTAACCTTGGCAACCGTGGCCCTTTCCTCACCATATGCCATGGCCTTGTGCCCATGGTCTTCGCAAGACATCGTCCAAGGCGCCCAAAAGGCCAAGGGAGCCCAACCCAGCAATGCCTTGCTAGGACAAGCCAAGGCCAAGCATTCCGGTGCCTATCCGGGCAAAAACGCCCAAAGCATGCCCATTCCTTAGCCTATCCAGGCAAAAACGCCCAAAATCTGCACATTCTAGTGCCTATCCGGGCAAAAACGCCCACCAGCATGCCACCCTCCTATAGGGTTTGCGCAACCAACCAGCCTAACCACCAGTGGCAACCAAAGGTGCTGTTAGCGACGACTTCTGAAGACGCAACGAGACGCGACGTGTTTGCGCCCAGACGCGACGAGACGATGCGGGATCTGCGCCCAAGAATGCCTACACCCGTCGACTTGATGCGGGATCAGCTCGCCCAAGCATGCCTAGTGTGCAAGGCCTGTGTGCAAGGCTAGTGTCCAAGGCTAGTGTGCAAGGCTCATGTGGAACGCTAGTGCGCAAGGCTAGTGCCCAAGGCTTGTGTGCCAGGCCCGTGTGCAAGGCTAGTGTCCAGGGCTTGTGTGCATTGCTTGAGTGCAAGGCTTGTGTGCATTGCTTGTGTGCAAGGGTTGTGCGCAAGGCTAGTGTGCGGGGCTTGTGCGCATGGCTAATGTGCACGGCTTGTGTGCATGGCTACCGTGCAAGGCTAGTTTGCATGGCTAGGGTGCAAGGCTCGCATGCGAGGCTAGTGTGCAAGGCTGCGTGCAAGGGAAGCGTGCAGGGCGAGTGTGCGAGGCCACTGTGCACGGCGCCAGCACTAGCGAGCCATCATCCGCGTTGCCATGGCTCGCTTGGCCTTGGCTTGCCAGGCCCCGACACGAGCAATCGCGCATTTTCTTTGCAACCGACCATCAATGCCGCCCAACGGGGCCAGCACGAGCAGTCATCCGCGGTCCCCTGGCCCTGCGCACGTTTGTCTTTGAAACCGAGCATCAATGCCACAGAAAGTGCCGGGGCGCCAGCTGGAGCCATCATCCGACGTGCCATGGCTCTGGTCCCATGGTCTTCGCAACCGAGCATTCGTGACACCCGCGGGGCCAGGACACCAACCCTTCCGACACGAGCATTCGCGCATGTTCTTTGGCCACACAACGGCGCCAGCACGAGCAAAATCATCCGCGGTGCGGTGGCCTTGCACGGCCTTTTGTCTTTGGAACCAACCATCAGTGCCACGGGAAGTGCCGGAGTCCCGGCATCCGCGGTGCCAAGTCATTGCGCCCTTGGTCTCTGCAGCGGGGCATGCCGGGCACTCCCAACCATTGCAAGCAAGCAAGCAAGCAAGAAAGAAAGTAAGTAAGTAAGTAAGTATTACATATAGGGGCGGGACATGCGGGGAGATCTGCGAAACGTGCATTACGGGGCACACGCGTACCTACCGGGGCATACCGACCCCTATTGGGGCACACGTGTGCATATCGGGGCATACCGGGCCTATCGGGGCACACGCGTACATACCGGGGCATACCGAGCCCTACTGGGGCACACGTGCGCATATCGGGGCGTACCAAGCCTATCGGGGCATACGCATGTATCCCAAGGCATACCGAGTCTATCCGGGCATACGCGTTCATACCGGGGCGTAACGGGCCTATCGGGGCATACTTGGGCATATCCGGGCAAAAAATGCCCAAAACTTGCGCAACCTTGGCAACCGTGGTCCATTCCTCTCTATATGCCTAGCCTTGCCAACCGTGGTCCATTCCTCACTATATGCCATGGCCTTGTGCCCATGGTCTTCCCAAGACAGCGTCCAAGGCCCCCGGAAGGCCAAGGGAGCCCAACCCAGCAATGCCCTGCTATGGCAAGCCAAGGCCAAGCATTCCGGTGCCTATCCGGGCAAAAATGCAATTCCTCTCTATATGCCTAGCCTTGGCAACCGTGGTCCATTCCCCACCATATGCCATGGCCTTGTGCCCATGGTCTTCCCAAGACAGTGTCCAAGGCGCCCGGAAGGCCAAGGGAGCCCAACCCAGCAATGCCCTGCTTTGGCAAGCCAAGGCCAAGCATTCCGGTGCCTAACCTTGGCAACCGTGGCCCTTTCCTCACCATATGCCATGGCCTTGTGCCCATGGTCTTCGCAAGACATCGTCCAAGGCGCCCAAAAGGCCAAGGGAGCCCAACCCAGCAATGCCTTGCTAGGACAAGCCAAGGCCAAGCATTCCGGTGCCTATCCGGGCAAAAACGCCCAAAGCATGCCCATTCCTTAGCCTATCCAGGCAAAAACGCCCAAAATCTGCACATTCTAGTGCCTATCCGGGCAAAAACGCCCACCAGCATGCCACCCTCCTATAGGGTTTGCGCAACCAACCAGCCTAACCACCAGTGGCAACCAAAGGTGCTGTTAGCGACGACTTCTGAAGACGCAACGAGACGCGACGTGTTTGCGCCCAGACGCGACGAGACGATGCGGGATCTGCGCCCAAGAATGCCTAGACCCGTCGACTTGATGCGGGATCAGCTCGCCCAAGCATGCCTAGTGTGCAAGGCCTGTGTGCAAGGCTAGTGTCCAAGGCTAGTGTGCAAGGCTCATGTGGAACGCTAGTGCGCAAGGCTAGTGCCCAAGGCTTGTGTGCCAGGCCCGTGTGCAAGGCTAGTGTCCAGGGCTTGTGTGCATTGCTTGAGTGCAAGGCTTGTGTGCATTGCTTGTGTGCAAGGGTTGTGCGCAAGGCTAGTGTGCGGGGCTTGTGCGCATGGCTAATGTGCACGGCTTGTGTGCATGGCTACCGTGCAAGGCTAGTTTGCATGGCTAGGGTGCAAGGCTCGCATGCGAGGCTAGTGTGCAAGGCTGCGTGCAAGGGAAGCGTGCAGGGCGAGTGTGCGAGGCCACTGTGCACGGCGCCAGCACTAGCGAGCCATCATCCGCGTTGCCATGGCTCGCTTGGCCTTGGCTTGCCAGGCCCCGACACGAGCAATCGCGCATTTTCTTTGCAACCAACCATCAATGCCGCCCAACGGGGCCAGCACGAGCAGTCATCCGCGGTCCCCTGGCCCTGCGCACGTTTGTCTTTGAAACCGAGCATCAATGCCACAGAAAGTGCCGGGGCGCCAGCTGGAGCCATCATCCGACGTGCCATGGCTCGCTTGGCCTTGGCTTGCCGGGCCCCGACACGAGCAATCGCGCATTTTCTTTGCAACCGACCATCAATGCCGCCCAACGGGGCCAGCACGAGCAGTCATCCGCGGTCCCCTGGCCCTGCGCACGTTTGTCTTTGAAACCGAGCATCAATGCCACAGAAAGTGCCGGGGCGCCAGCTGGAGCCATCATCCGACGTGCCATGGCTCTGGTCCCATGGTCTTCGCAACCGAGCATTCGTGACACCCGCGGGGCCAGGACACCAACCCTTCCGACACGAGCATTCGCGCATGTTCTTTGGCCACACAACGGCGCCAGCACGAGCAAAATCATCCGCGGTGCGGTGGCCTTGCACGGCCTTTTGTCTTTGGAACCAACCATCAGTGCCACGGGAAGTGCCGGAGTCCCGGCATCCGCGGTGCCAAGTCATTGCGCCCTTGGTCTCTGCAGCGGGGCATGCCGGGCACTCCCAACCATTGCAAGCAAGCAAGCAAGCAAGAAAGAAAGTAAGTAAGTAAGTAAGTATTACATATAGGGGCGGGACATGCGGGGAGATCTGCGAAACGTGCATTACGGGGCACACGCGTACCTACCGGGGCATACCGACCCCTATTGGGGCACACGTGTGCATATCGGGGCATACCGGGCCTATCGGGGCACACGCGTACATACCGGGGCATACCGAGCCCTACTGGGGCACACGTGCGCATATCGGGGCGTACCAAGCCTATCGGGGCATACG
>NW_027518734.1:25000-27500 GCF_043159265.1 Tasmannia lanceolata | reverse complement strand
AGCCGGGCATGGTGTGCACTCAAAACCAATCAACGGACAGAGGTCATGCGTCATGGGGGGGATCTAGCAAGGCCATGGGGAAGGTCATGGAGGACCTTGGAAGCAAGCGCAAGACGAGAGCGAATCGAACAAGGGGCCAGGACGGGGCCTTGTGCCCATGGTCTTCGCAAGACAGCGTCCAAGGCACCCGAAAGCCCAAGGGAACCCAAACCCGGCCGACACTTGCAATCGCACATGCTCTCTGCAACACACCATCAATGCCGCCCAACGGGGCCAGCACGAGCAGTCCTCCGCGGTCCCCTGGCCCTGCGCACGTTTGTCTTCGAAACCGAGCATCAATGCCACAGAAAGTGCCGGGGCGCCAGCTGGAGCCATCATCCGCGTTGTCATGGCTCGCTTGGCCTTGGCTTGCCAGGCCCCGACACGAGCAATCGCGCATTTTCTTTGCAACCGACCATCAATGCCGCCCAACGGGGCCAGCACGAGCAGTCATCCGCGGTCCCCTGGCCCTGCGCACGTTTGTCTTTGAAACCGAGCATCAATGCCACAGAAAGTGCCGGGGCGCCAGCTGGAGCCATCATCCGACGTGCCATGGCTCTGGTCCCATGGTCTTCGCAACCGAGCATTCGTGACACCCGCGGGGCCAGGACACCAACCCTTCCGACACGAGCATTCGCGCATGTTCTTTGGCCACACAACGGCGCCAGCACGAGCAAAATCATCCGCGGTGTGGTGGCCTTGCACGGCCTTTTGTCTTTGGAACCAACCATCAGTGCCACGGGAAGTGCCGGAGTCCCGGCATCCGCGGTGCCAAGTCATTGCGCCCTTGGTCTCTGCAGCGGGGCATGCCGGGCACTCCCAACCATTGCAAGCAAGCAAGCAAGCAAGAAAGAAAGTAAGTAAGTAAGTAAGTATTACATATAGGGGCGGGACATGCGGGGAGATCTGCGAAACGTGCATTACGGGGCACACGCGTACCTACCGGGGCATACCGACCCCTATTGGGGCACACGTGTGCATATCGGGGCATACCGGGCCTATCGGGGCACACGCGTACATACCGGGGCATACCGAGCCCTACTGGGGCACACGTGCGCATATCGGGGCGTACCAAGCCTATCGGGGCATACGCATGTATCCCAAGGCATACCGAGTCTATCCGGGCATACGCGTTCATACCGGGGCGTAACGGGCCTATCGGGGCATACTTGGGCATATCCGGGCAAAAAATGCCCAAAACTTGCGCAACCTTGGCAACCGTGGTCCATTCCTCTCTATATGCCTAGCCTTGCCAACCGTGGTCCATTCCTCACTATATGCCATGGCCTTGTGCCCATGGTCTTCCCAAGACAGCGTCCAAGGCCCCCGGAAGGCCAAGGGAGCCCAACCCAGCAATGCCCTGCTATGGCAAGCCAAGGCCAAGCATTCCGGTGCCTATCCGGGCAAAAATGCAATTCCTCTCTATATGCCTAGCCTTGGCAACCGTGGTCCATTCCCCACCATATGCCATGGCCTTGTGCCCATGGTCTTCCCAAGACAGTGTCCAAGGCGCCCGGAAGGCCAAGGGAGCCCAACCCAGCAATGCCCTGCTTTGGCAAGCCAAGGCCAAGCATTCCGGTGCCTAACCTTGGCAACCGTGGTCCTTTCCTCACCATATGCCATGGCCTTGTGCCCATGGTCTTCGCAAGACATCGTCCAAGGCGCCCAAAAGGCCAAGGGAGCCCAACCCAGCAATGCCTTGCTAGGACAAGCCAAGGCCAAGCATTCCGGTGCCTATCCGGGCAAAAACGCCCAAAGCATGCCCATTCCTTAGCCTATCCAGGCAAAAACGCCCAAAATCTGCACATTCTAGTGCCTATCCGGGCAAAAACGCCCACCAGCATGCCACCCTCCTATAGGGTTTGCGCAACCAACCAGCCTAACCACCAGTGGCAACCAAAGGTGCTGTTAGCGACGACTTCTGAAGACGCAACGAGACGCGACGTGTTTGCGCCCAGACGCGACGAGACGATGCGGGATCTGCGCCCAAGAATGCCTAGACCCGTCGACTTGATGCGGGATCAGCTCGCCCAAGCATGCCTAGTGTGCAAGGCCTGTGTGCAAGGCTAGTGTCCAAGGCTAGTGTGCAAGGCTCATGTGGAACGCTAGTGCGCAAGGCTAGTGCCCAAGGCTTGTGTGCCAGGCCCGTGTGCAAGGCTAGTGTCCAGGGCTTGTGTGCATTGCTTGAGTGCAAGGCTTGTGTGCATTGCTCGAGTGCATGGCTTGTGTGCAAGGGTTGTGCGCAAGGCTAGTGTGCGGGGCTTGTGCGCATGGCTAATGTGCACGGCTTGTGTGCATGGCTACCGTGCAAGGCTAGTTTGCATGGCTAGGGTGCAAGGCTCGCATGCGAGGCTAGTGTGCAAGGCTGCGTGCAAGGGAAGCGTGCAGGGCGAGTGTGCGAGGCCACTGTGCACGGCGCCAGCACTAGCGAGCCATCATCCGCGTTGCCATGGCTCGCTTG
>NW_027518734.1:0-15000 GCF_043159265.1 Tasmannia lanceolata | reverse complement strand
ATCCAGGCAAAAACGCCCAAAACCAGCCCATTCCAGTGCCTATCCGGGGAAAACGCCCAAAGCATGCCCATTCCTTAGCCTATCCAGGCAAAAACGCCCAAAACCAGCACATTCCAGTGCCTATCCGGGCAAAAACGCCCTAAGCCTGCGCATTCCAGCGCCCCGCAGCATGCCACCCTCCTGTAGGGTTTGCGCAACCAACCCGCCTAACCACCAGTGGCAACCAAAGGTGCTGTTAGCGACGACTTCTGAAGACGCAACGAGACGCGACGGGTTTGCGCCCAGACGCGACGAGGCGATGCGGGATCTGCGCCCAACCGTGCCTACACCCGCCGACTTGATGCGGGAGCTGCTGGCCCAAGCATGCCTAGCGTGCAAGGCCTGCGTGCAAGGCTAGTGTGCAAGGCTCGTGGGCAAGGCTAGTGCGCAAGGCTAGTGCCCAAGGTCTGTGTGCAAGGCTAGTGCCCAAGGCTAGTGAGCATGGCCTGTGTGCAAGGCTAGTGTGCAAGGCTTGTATGCAAGGCTAGTGTGCAAGGCTGGTGTGCAAGGCTTGTGGGCAAGGCTGGTGCGCAAGGCTAGTTCCCAAGGGTTGTGTGCAAGGCTAGTGCCCAAGGCAAGTGCGCAAGGCTCGTGCCCAAAGCTAGTGCGCAAGGCTTGTGTGCAAGGCTACTGCGATGGGCCAGTGCCCAAGGCTTGTGAGCAAGGCTTGTATGCATGGCTTGTGTGCAAGGCTAGCGTCCAAGGCTTGTGCGCATGGCTTGTGCGCAAGGCTTGTGTCCAAGGCTTTTGTGCAAGGCTCGTGCGCAAGGCTAGTGTGCAAGGCTTGTGCGCATTGGCAGGTAGCCCACCAGCATGCACGATCCAAATGCCACTCACGCGACAACACGGTGCCAAGCCGGGCATGGTGTGCACTCAAAACCAATCAACGGACAGAGGTCATGCGTCATGGGGGGGATCTAGCAAGGCCATGGGGAAGGTCATGGAGGACCTTGGAAGCAAGCGCAAGACGAGAGCGAATCGAACAAGGGGCCAGGACGGGGCCTTGTGCCCATGGTCTTCGCAAGACAGCGTCCAAGGCACCCGAAAGCCCAAGGGAACCCAAACCCGGCCGACACTTGCAATCGCACATGCTCTCTGCAACACACCATCAATGCCGCCCAACGGGGCCAGCACGAGCAGTCCTCCGCGGTCCCCTGGCCCTGCGCACGTTTGTCTTCGAAACCGAGCATCAATGCCACAGAAAGTGCCGGGGCGCCAGCTGGAGCCATCATCCGCGTTGCCATGGCTCGCTTGGCCTTGGCTTGCCAGGCCCCGACACGAGCAATCGCGCATTTTCTTTGCAACCGACCATCAATGCCGCCCAACGGGGCCAGCACGAGCAGTCATCCGCGGTCCCCTGGCCCTGCGCACGTTTGTCTTTGAAACCGAGCATCAATGCCACAGAAAGTGCCGGGGCGCCAGCTGGAGCCATCATCCGACGTGCCATGGCTCTGGTCCCATGGTCTTCGCAACCGAGCATTCGTGACACCCGCGGGGCCAGGACACCAACCCTTCCGACACGAGCATTCGCGCATGTTCTTTGGCCACACAACGGCGCCAGCACGAGCAAAATCATCCGCGGTGCGGTGGCCTTGCACGGCCTTTTGTCTTTGGAACCAACCATCAGTGCCACGGGAAGTGCCGGAGTCCCGGCATCCGCGGTGCCAAGTCATTGCGCCCTTGGTCTCTGCAGCGGGGCATGCCGGGCACTCCCAACCATTGCAAGCAAGCAAGCAAGCAAGAAAGAAAGTAAGTAAGTAAGTAAGTATTACATATAGGGGCGGGACATGCGGGGAGATCTGCGAAACGTGCATTACGGGGCACACGCGTACCTACCGGGGCATACCGACCCCTATTGGGGCACACGTGTGCATATCGGGGCATACCGGGCCTATCGGGGCACACGCGTACATACCGGGGCATACCGAGCCCTACTGGGGCACACGTGCGCATATCGGGGCGTACCAAGCCTATCGGGGCATACGCATGTATCCCAAGGCATACCGAGTCTATCCGGGCATACGCGTTCATACCGGGGCGTAACGGGCCTATCGGGGCATACTTGGGCATATCCGGGCAAAAAATGCCCAAAACTTGCGCAACCTTGGCAACCGTGGTCCATTCCTCTCTATATGCCTAGCCTTGCCAACCGTGGTCCATTCCTCACTATATGCCATGGCCTTGTGCCCATGGTCTTCCCAAGACAGCGTCCAAGGCCCCCGGAAGGCCAAGGGAGCCCAACCCAGCAATGCCCTGCTATGGCAAGCCAAGGCCAAGCATTCCGGTGCCTATCCGGGCAAAAATGCGATTCCTCTCTATATGCCTAGCCTTGGCAACCGTGGTCCATTCCCCACCATATGCCATGGCCTTGTGCCCATGGTCTTCCCAAGACAGTGTCCAAGGCGCCCGGAAGGCCAAGGGAGCCCAACCCAGCAATGCCCTGCTTTGGCAAGCCAAGGCCAAGCATTCCGGTGCCTAACCTTGGCAACCGTGGTCCTTTCCTCACCATATGCCATGGCCTTGTGCCCATGGTCTTCGCAAGACATCGTCCAAGGCGCCCAAAAGGCCAAGGGAGCCCAACCCAGCAATGCCTTGCTAGGACAAGCCAAGGCCAAGCATTCCGGTGCCTATCCGGGCAAAAACGCCCAAAGCATGCCCATTCCTTAGCCTATCCAGGCAAAAACGCCCAAAATCTGCACATTCTAGTGCCTATCCGGGCAAAAACGCCCACCAGCATGCCACCCTCCTATAGGGTTTGCGCAACCAACCAGCCTAACCACCAGTGGCAACCAAAGGTGCTGTTAGCGACGACTTCTGAAGACGCAACGAGACGCGACGTGTTTGCGCCCAGACGCGACGAGACGATGCGGGATCTGCGCCCAAGAATGCCTAGACCCGTCGACTTGATGCGGGATCAGCTCGCCCAAGCATGCCTAGTGTGCAAGGCCTGTGTGCAAGGCTAGTGTCCAAGGCTAGTGTGCAAGGCTCATGTGGAACGCTAGTGCGCAAGGCTAGTGCCCAAGGCTTGTGTGCCAGGCCCGTGTGCAAGGCTAGTGTCCAGGGCTTGTGTGCATTGCTTGAGTGCAAGGCTTGTGTGCATTGCTCGAGTGCATGGCTTGTGTGCAAGGGTTGTGCGCAAGGCTAGTGTGCGGGGCTTGTGCGCATGGCTAATGTGCACGGCTTGTGTGCATGGCTACCGTGCAAGGCTAGTTTGCATGGCTAGGGTGCAAGGCTCGCATGCGAGGCTAGTGTGCAAGGCTGCGTGCAAGGGAAGCGTGCAGGGCGAGTGTGCGAGGCCACTGTGCACGGCGCCAGCACTAGCGAGCCATCATCCGCGTTGCCATGGCTCGCTTGGCCTTGGCTTGCCAGGCCCCGACACGAGCAATCGCGCATTTTCTTTGCAACCGACCATCAATGCCGCCCAACGGGGCCAGCACGAGCAGTCATCCGCGGTCCCCTGGCCCTGCGCACGTTTGTCTTTGAAACCGAGCATCAATGCCACAGAAAGTGCCGGGGCGCCAGCTGGAGCCATCATCCGACGTGCCATGGCTCGCTTGGCCTTGGCTTGCCGGGCCCCGACACGAGCAATCGCGCATTTTCTTTGCAACCGACCATCAATGCCGCCCAACGGGGCCAGCACGAGCAGTCATCCGCGGTCCCCTGGCACTGCGCACGTTTGTCTTTGAAACCGAGCATCAATGCCACAGAAAGTGCCGGGGCGCCAGCTGGAGCCATCATCCGACGTGCCATGGCTCTGGTCCCATGGTCTTCGCAACCGAGCATTCGTGACACCCGCGGGGCCAGGACACCAACCCTTCCGACACGAGCATTCGCGCATGTTCTTTGGCCACACAACGGCGCCAGCACGAGCAAAATCATCCGCGGTGCGGTGGCCTTGCACGGCCTTTTGTCTTTGGAACCAACCATCAGTGCCACGGGAAGTGCCGGAGTCCCGGCATCCGCGGTGCCAAGTCATTGCGCCCTTGGTCTCTGCAGCGGGGCATGCCGGGCACTCCCAACCATTGCAAGCAAGCAAGCAAGCAAGAAAGAAAGTAAGTAAGTAAGTAAGTATTACATATAGGGGCGGGACATGCGGGGAGATCTGCGAAACGTGCATTACGGGGCACACGCGTACCTACCGGGGCATACCGACCCCTATTGGGGCACACGTGTGCATATCGGGGCATACCGGGCCTATCGGGGCACACGCGTACATACCGGGGCATACCGAGCCCTACTGGGGCACACGTGCGCATATCGGGGCGTACCAAGCCTATCGGGGCATACGCATGTATCCCAAGGCATACCGAGTCTATCCGGGCATACGCGTTCATACCGGGGCGTAACGGGCCTATCGGGGCATACTTGGGCATATCCGGGCAAAAAATGCCCAAAACTTGCGCAACCTTGGCAACCGTGGTCCATTCCTCTCTATATGCCTAGCCTTGCCAACCGTGGTCCATTCCTCACTATATGCCATGGCCTTGTGCCCATGGTCTTCCCAAGACAGCGTCCAAGGCCCCCGGAAGGCCAAGGGAGCCCAACCCAGCAATGCCCTCCTATGGCAAGCCAAGGCCAAGCATTCCGGTGCCTATCCGGGCAAAAATGCAATTCCTCTCTATATGCCTAGCCTTGGCAACCGTGGTCCATTCCCCACCATATGCCATGGCCTTGTGCCCATGGTCTTCCCAAGACAGTGTCCAAGGCGCCCGGAAGGCCAAGGGAGCCCAACCCAGCAATGCCCTGCTTTGGCAAGCCAAGGCCAAGCATTCCGGTGCCTAACCTTGGCAACCGTGGTCCTTTCCTCACCATATGCCATGGCCTTGTGCCCATGGTCTTCGCAAGACATCGTCCAAGGCGCCCAAAAGGCCAAGGGAGCCCAACCCAGCAATGCCTTGCTAGGACAAGCCAAGGCCAAGCATTCCGGTGCCTATCCGGGCAAAAACGCCCAAAGCATGCCCATTCCTTAGCCTATCCAGGCAAAAACGCCCAAAATCTGCACATTCTAGTGCCTATCCGGGCAAAAACGCCCACCAGCATGCCACCCTCCTATAGGGTTTGCGCAACCAACCAGCCTAACCACCAGTGGCAACCAAAGGTGCTGTTAGCGACGACTTCTGAAGACGCAACGAGACGCGACGTGTTTGCGCCCAGACGCGACGAGACGATGCGGGATCTGCGCCCAAGAATGCCTAGACCCGTCGACTTGATGCGGGATCAGCTCGCCCAAGCATGCCTAGTGTGCAAGGCCTGTGTGCAAGGCTAGTGTCCAAGGCTAGTGTGCAAGGCTCATGTGGAACGCTAGTGCGCAAGGCTAGTGCCCAAGGCTTGTGTGCCAGGCCCGTGTGCAAGGCTAGTGTCCAGGGCTTGTGTGCATTGCTTGAGTGCAAGGCTTGTGTGCATTGCTCGAGTGCATGGCTTGTGTGCAAGGGTTGTGCGCAAGGCTAGTGTGCGGGGCTTGTGCGCATGGCTAATGTGCACGGCTTGTGTGCATGGCTACCGTGCAAGGCTAGTTTGCATGGCTAGGGTGCAAGGCTCGCATGCGAGGATAGTGTGCAAGGCTGCGTGCAAGGGAAGCGTGCAGGGCGAGTGTGCGAGGCCACTGTGCACGGCGCCAGCACTAGCGAGCCATCATCCGCGTTGCCATGGCTCGCTTGGCCTTGGCTTGCCAGGCCCCGACACGAGCAATCGCGCATTTTCTTTGCAACCGACCATCAATGCCGCCCAACGGGGCCAGCACGAGCAGTCATCCGCGGTCCCCTGGCCCTGCGCACGTTTGTCTTTGAAACCGAGCATCAATGCCACAGAAAGTGCCGGGGCGCCAGCTGGAGCCATCATCCGACGTGCCATGGCTCGCTTGGCCTTGGCTTGCCGGGCCCCGACACGAGCAATCGCGCATTTTCTTTGCAACCGACCATCAATGCCGCCCAACGGGGCCAGCACGAGCAGTCATCCGCGGTCCCCTGGCACTGCGCACGTTTGTCTTTGAAACCGAGCATCAATGCCACAGAAAGTGCCGGGGCGCCAGCTGGAGCCATCATCCGACGTGCCATGGCTCTGGTCCCATGGTCTTCGCAACCGAGCATTCGTGACACCCGCGGGGCCAGGACACCAACCCTTCCGACACGAGCATTCGCGCATGTTCTTTGGCCACACAACGGCGCCAGCACGAGCAAAATCATCCGCGGTGCGGTGGCCTTGCACGGCCTTTTGTCTTTGGAACCAACCATCAGTGCCACGGGAAGTGCCGGAGTCCCGGCATCCGCGGTGCCAAGTCATTGCGCCCTTGGTCTCTGCAGCGGGGCATGCCGGGCACTCCCAACCATTGCAAGCAAGCAAGCAAGCAAGAAAGAAAGTAAGTAAGTAAGTAAGTATTACATATAGGGGCGGGACATGCGGGGAGATCTGCGAAACGTGCATTACGGGGCACACGCGTACCTACCGGGGCATACCGACCCCTATTGGGGCACACGTGTGCATATCGGGGCATACCGGGCCTATCGGGGCACACGCGTACATACCGGGGCATACCGAGCCCTACTGGGGCACACGTGCGCATATCGGGGCGTACCAAGCCTATCGGGGCATACGCATGTATCCCAAGGCATACCGAGTCTATCCGGGCATACGCGTTCATACCGGGGCGTAACGGGCCTATCGGGGCATACTTGGGCATATCCGGGCAAAAAATGCCCAAAACTTGCGCAACCTTGGCAACCGTGGTCCATTCCTCTCTATATGCCTAGCCTTGCCAACCGTGGTCCATTCCTCACTATATGCCATGGCCTTGTGCCCATGGTCTTCCCAAGACAGCGTCCAAGGCCCCCGGAAGGCCAAGGGAGCCCAACCCAGCAATGCCCTGCTATGGCAAGCCAAGGCCAAGCATTCCGGTGCCTATCCGGGCAAAAATGCAATTCCTCTCTATATGCTTAGCCTTGGCAACCGTGGTCCATTCCCCACCATATGCCATGGCCTTGTGCCCATGGTCTTCCCAAGACAGTGTCCAAGGCGCCCGGAAGGCCAAGGGAGCCCAACCCAGCAATGCCCTGCTTTGGCAAGCCAAGGCCAAGCATTCCGGTGCCTAACCTTGGCAACCGTGGTCCTTTCCTCACCATATGCCATGGCCTTGTGCCCATGGTCTTCGCAAGACATCGTCCAAGGCGCCCAAAAGGCCAAGGGAGCCCAACCCAGCAATGCCTTGCTAGGACAAGCCAAGGCCAAGCATTCCGGTGCCTATCCGGGCAAAAACGCCCAAAGCATGCCCATTCCTTAGCCTATCCAGGCAAAAACGCCCAAAATCTGCACATTCTAGTGCCTATCCGGGCAAAAACGCCCACCAGCATGCCACCCTCCTATAGGGTTTGCGCAACCAACCAGCCTAACCACCAGTGGCAACCAAAGGTGCTGTTAGCGACGACTTCTGAAGACGCAACGAGACGCGACGTGTTTGCGCCCAGACGCGACGAGACGATGCGGGATCTGCGCCCAAGAATGCCTAGACCCGTCGACTTGATGCGGGATCAGCTCGCCCAAGCATGCCTAGTGTGCAAGGCCTGTGTGCAAGGCTAGTGTCCAAGGCTAGTGTGCAAGGCTCATGTGGAACGCTAGTGCGCAAGGCTAGTGCCCAAGGCTTGTGTGCCAGGCCCGTGTGCAAGGCTAGTGTCCAGGGCTTGTGTGCATTGCTTGAGTGCAAGGCTTGTGTGCATTGCTCGAGTGCATGGCTTGTGTGCAAGGGTTGTGCGCAAGGCTAGTGTGCGGGGCTTGTGCGCATGGCTAATGTGCACGGCTTGTGTGCATGGCTACCGTGCAAGGCTAGTTTGCATGGCTAGGGTGCAAGGCTCGCATGCGAGGCTAGTGTGCAAGGCTGCGTGCAAGGGAAGCGTGCAGGGCGAGTGTGCGAGGCCACTGTGCACGGCGCCAGCACTAGCGAGCCATCATCCGCGTTGCCATGGCTCGCTTGGCCTTGGCTTGCCAGGCCCCGACACGAGCAATCGCGCATTTTCTTTGCAACCGACCATCAATGCCGCCCAACGGGGCCAGCACGAGCAGTCCTCCGCGGTCCCCTGGCCCTGCGCACGTTTGTCTTTGAAACCGAGCATCAATGCCACAGAAAGTGCCGGGGCGCCAGCTGGAGCCATCATCCGACGTGCCATGGCTCGCTTGGCCTTGGCTTGCCGGGCCCCGACACGAGCAATCGCGCATTTTCTTTGCAACCGACCATCAATGCCGCCCAACGGGGCCAGCACGAGCAGTCATCCGCGGTCCCCTGGCCCTGCGCACGTTTGTCTTTGAAACCGAGCATCAATGCCACAGAAAGTGCCGGGGCGCCAGCTGGAGCCATCATCCGACGTGCCATGGCTCTGGTCCCATGGTCTTCGCAACCGAGCATTCGTGACACCCGCGGGGCCAGGACACCAACCCTTCCGACACGAGCATTCGCGCATGTTCTTTGGCCACACAACGGCGCCAGCACGAGCAAAATCATCCGCGGTGCGGTGGCCTTGCACGGCCTTTTGTCTTTGGAACGAACCATCAGTGCCACGGGAAGTGCCGGAGTCCCGGCATCCGCGGTGCCAAGTCATTGCGCCCTTGGTCTCTGCAGCGGGGCATGCCGGGCACTCCCAACCATTGCAAGCAAGCAAGCAAGCAAGAAAGAAAGTAAGTAAGTAAGTAAGTATTACATATAGGGGCGGGACATGCGGGGAGATCTGCGAAACGTGCATTACGGGGCACACGCGTACCTACCGGGGCATACCGACCCCTATTGGGGCACACGTGTGCATATCGGGGCATACCGGGCCTATCGGGGCATACCGGGCCTATCGGGGCACACGCGTACATACCGGGGCATACCGAGCCCTACTGGGGCACACGTGCGCATATCGGGGCGTACCAAGCCTATCGGGGCATACGCATGTATCCCAAGGCATACCGAGTCTATCCGGGCATACGCGTTCATACCGGGGCGTAACGGGCCTATCGGGGCATACTTGGGCATATCCGGGCAAAAAATGCCCAAAACTTGCGCAACCTTGGCAACCGTGGTCCATTCCTCTCTATATGCCTAGCCTTGCCAACCGTGGTCCATTCCTCACTATATGCCATGGCCTTGTGCCCATGGTCTTCCCAAGACAGCGTCCAAGGCCCCCGGAAGGCCAAGGGAGCCCAACCCAGCAATGCCCTGCTATGGCAAGCCAAGGCCAAGCATTCCGGTGCCTATCCGGGCAAAAATGCGATTCCTCTCTATATGCCTAGCCTTGGCAACCGTGGTCCATTCCCCACCATATGCCATGGCCTTGTGCCCATGGTCTTCCCAAGACAGTGTCCAAGGCGCCCGGAAGGCCAAGGGAGCCCAACCCAGCAATGCCCTGCTTTGGCAAGCCAAGGCCAAGCATTCCGGTGCCTAACCTTGGCAACCGTGGTCCTTTCCTCACCATATGCCATGGCCTTGTGCCCATGGTCTTCGCAAGACATCGTCCAAGGCGCCCAAAAGGCCAAGGGAGCCCAACCCAGCAATGCCTTGCTAGGACAAGCCAAGGCCAAGCATTCCGGTGCCTATCCGGGCAAAAACGCCCAAAGCATGCCCATTCCTTAGCCTATCCAGGCAAAAACGCCCAAAATCTGCACATTCTAGTGCCTATCCGGGCAAAAACGCCCACCAGCATGCCACCCTCCTATAGGGTTTGCGCAACCAACCAGCCTAACCACCAGTGGCAACCAAAGGTGCTGTTAGCGACGACTTCTGAAGACGCAACGAGACGCGACGTGTTTGCGCCCAGACGCGACGAGACGATGCGGGATCTGCGCCCAAGAATGCCTAGACCCGTCGACTTGATGCGGGATCAGCTCGCCCAAGCATGCCTAGTGTGCAAGGCCTGTGTGCAAGGCTAGTGTCCAAGGCTAGTGTGCAAGGCTCATGTGGAACGCTAGTGCGCAAGGCTAGTGCCCAAGGCTTGTGTGCCAGGCCCGTGTGCAAGGCTAGTGTCCAGGGCTTGTGTGCATTGCTTGAGTGCAAGGCTTGTGTGCATTGCTCGAGTGCATGGCTTGTGTGCAAGGGTTGTGCGCAAGGCTAGTGTGCGGGGCTTGTGCGCATGGCTAATGTGCACGGCTTGTGTGCATGGCTACCGTGCAAGGCTAGTTTGCATGGCTAGGGTGCAAGGCTCGCATGCGAGGCTAGTGTGCAAGGCTGCGTGCAAGGGAAGCGTGCAGGGCGAGTGTGCGAGGCCACTGTGCACGGCGCCAGCACTAGCGAGCCATCATCCGCGTTGCCATGGCTCGCTTGGCCTTGGCTTGCCAGGCCCCGACACGAGCAATCGCGCATTTTCTTTGCAACCGACCATCAATGCCGCCCAACGGGGCCAGCACGAGCAGTCCTCCGCGGTCCCCTGGCCCTGCGCACGTTTGTCTTTGAAACCGAGCATCAATGCCACAGAAAGTGCCGGGGCGCCAGCTGGAGCCATCATCCGACGTGCCATGGCTCGCTTGGCCTTGGCTTGCCGGGCCCCGACACGAGCAATCGCGCATTTTCTTTGCAACCGACCATCAATGCCGCCCAACGGGGCCAGCACGAGCAGTCATCCGCGGTCCCCTGGCCCTGCGCACGTTTGTCTTTGAAACCGAGCATCAATGCCACAGAAAGTGCCGGGGCGCCAGCTGGAGCCATCATCCGACGTGCCATGGCTCTGGTCCCATGGTCTTCGCAACCGAGCATTCGTGACACCCGCGGGGCCAGGACACCAACCCTTCCGACACGAGCATTCGCGCATGTTCTTTGGCCACACAACGGCGCCAGCACGAGCAAAATCATCCGCGGTGCGGTGGCCTTGCACGGCCTTTTGTCTTTGGAACGAACCATCAGTGCCACGGGAAGTGCCGGAGTCCCGGCATCCGCGGTGCCAAGTCATTGCGCCCTTGGTCTCTGCAGCGGGGCATGCCGGGCACTCCCAACCATTGCAAGCAAGCAAGCAAGCAAGAAAGAAAGTAAGTAAGTAAGTAAGTATTACATATAGGGGCGGGACATGCGGGGAGATCTGCGAAACGTGCATTACGGGGCACACGCGTACCTACCGGGGCATACCGACCCCTATTGGGGCACACGTGTGCATATCGGGGCATACCGGGCCTATCGGGGCATACCGGGCCTATCGGGGCACACGCGTACATACCGGGGCATACCGAGCCCTACTGGGGCACACGTGCGCATATCGGGGCGTACCAAGCCTATCGGGGCATACGCATGTATCCCAAGGCATACCGAGTCTATCCGGGCATACGCGTTCATACCGGGGCGTAACGGGCCTATCGGGGCATACTTGGGCATATCCGGGCAAAAAATGCCCAAAACTTGCGCAACCTTGGCAACCGTGGTCCATTCCTCTCTATATGCCTAGCCTTGCCAACCGTGGTCCATTCCTCACTATATGCCATGGCCTTGTGCCCATGGTCTTCCCAAGACAGCGTCCAAGGCCCCCGGAAGGCCAAGGGAGCCCAACCCAGCAATGCCCTGCTATGGCAAGCCAAGGCCAAGCATTCCGGTGCCTATCCGGGCAAAAATGCGATTCCTCTCTATATGCCTAGCCTTGGCAACCGTGGTCCATTCCCCACCATATGCCATGGCCTTGTGCCCATGGTCTTCCCAAGACAGTGTCCAAGGCGCCCGGAAGGCCAAGGGAGCCCAACCCAGCAATGCCCTGCTTTGGCAAGCCAAGGCCAAGCATTCCGGTGCCTAACCTTGGCAACCGTGGTCCTTTCCTCACCATATGCCATGGCCTTGTGCCCATGGTCTTCGCAAGACATCGTCCAAGGCGCCCAAAAGGCCAAGGGAGCCCAACCCAGCAATGCCTTGCTAGGACAAGCCAAGGCCAAGCATTCCGGTGCCTATCCGGGCAAAAACGCCCAAAGCATGCCCATTCCTTAGCCTATCCAGGCAAAAACGCCCAAAATCTGCACATTCTAGTGCCTATCCGGGCAAAAACGCCCACCAGCATGCCACCCTCCTATAGGGTTTGCGCAACCAACCAGCCTAACCACCAGTGGCAACCAAAGGTGCTGTTAGCGACGACTTCTGAAGACGCAACGAGACGCGACGTGTTTGCGCCCAGACGCGACGAGACGATGCGGGATCTGCGCCCAAGAATGCCTAGACCCGTCGACTTGATGCGGGATCAGCTCGCCCAAGCATGCCTAGTGTGCAAGGCCTGTGTGCAAGGCTAGTGTCCAAGGCTAGTGTGCAAGGCTCATGTGGAACGCTAGTGCGCAAGGCTAGTGCCCAAGGCTTGTGTGCCAGGCCCGTGTGCAAGGCTAGTGTCCAGGGCTTGTGTGCATTGCTTGAGTGCAAGGCTTGTGTGCATTGCTCGAGTGCATGGCTTGTGTGCAAGGGTTGTGCGCAAGGCTAGTGTGCGGGGCTTGTGCGCATGGCTAATGTGCACGGCTTGTGTGCATGGCTACCGTGCAAGGCTAGTTTGCATGGCTAGGGTGCAAGGCTCGCATGCGAGGCTAGTGTGCAAGGCTGCGTGCAAGGGAAGCGTGCAGGGCGAGTGTGCGAGGCCACTGTGCACGGCGCCAGCACTAGCGAGCCATCATCCGCGTTGCCATGGCTCGCTTGGCCTTGGCTTGCCAGGCCCCGACACGAGCAATCGCGCATTTTCTTTGCAACCGACCATCAATGCCGCCCAACGGGGCCAGCACGAGCAGTCCTCCGCGGTCCCCTGGCCCTGCGCACGTTTGTCTTTGAAACCGAGCATCAATGCCACAGAAAGTGCCGGGGCGCCAGCTGGAGCCATCATCCGACGTGCCATGGCTCGCTTGGCCTTGGCTTGCCGGGCCCCGACACGAGCAATCGCGCATTTTCTTTGCAACCGACCATCAATGCCGCCCAACGGGGCCAGCACGAGCAGTCATCCGCGGTCCCCTGGCCCTGCGCACGTTTGTCTTTGAAACCGAGCATCAATGCCACAGAAAGTGCCGGGGCGCCAGCTGGAGCCATCATCCGACGTGCCATGGCTCTGGTCCCATGGTCTTCGCAACCGAGCATTCGTGACACCCGCGGGGCCAGGACACCAACCCTTCCGACACGAGCATTCGCGCATGTTCTTTGGCCACACAACGGCGCCAGCACGAGCAAAATCATCCGCGGTGCGGTGGCCTTGCACGGCCTTTTGTCTTTGGAACGAACCATCAGTGCCACGGGAAGTGCCGGAGTCCCGGCATCCGCGGTGCCAAGTCATTGCGCCCTTGGTCTCTGCAGCGGGGCATGCCGGGCACTCCCAACCATTGCAAGCAAGCAAGCAAGCAAGAAAGAAAGTAAGTAAGTAAGTAAGTATTACATATAGGGGCGGGACATGCGGGGAGATCTGCGAAACGTGCATTACGGGGCACACGCGTACCTACCGGGGCATACCGACCCCTATTGGGGCACACGTGTGCATATCGGGGCATACCGGGCCTATCGGGGCATACCGGGCCTATCGGGGCACACGCGTACATACCGGGGCATACCGAGCCCTACTGGGGCACACGTGCGCATATCGGGGCGTACCAAGCCTATCGGGGCATACGCATGTATCCCAAGGCATACCGAGTCTATCCGGGCATACGCGTTCATACCGGGGCGTAACGGGCCTATCGGGGCATACTTGGGCATATCCGGGCAAAAAATGCCCAAAACTTGCGCAACCTTGGCAACCGTGGTCCATTCCTCTCTATATGCCTAGCCTTGCCAACCGTGGTCCATTCCTCACTATATGCCATGGCCTTGTGCCCATGGTCTTCCCAAGACAGCGTCCAAGGCCCCCGGAAGGCCAAGGGAGCCCAACCCAGCAATGCCCTGCTATGGCAAGCCAAGGCCAAGCATTCCGGTGCCTATCCGGGCAAAAATGCGATTCCTCTCTATATGCCTAGCCTTGGCAACCGTGGTCCATTCCCCACCATATGCCATGGCCTTGTGCCCATGGTCTTCCCAAGACAGTGTCCAAGGCGCCCGGAAGGCCAAGGGAGCCCAACCCAGCAATGCCCTGCTTTGGCAAGCCAAGGCCAAGCATTCCGGTGCCTAACCTTGGCAACCGTGGTCCTTTCCTCACCATATGCCATGGCCTTGTGCCCATGGTCTTCGCAAGACATCGTCCAAGGCGCCCAAAAGGCCAAGGGAGCCCAACCCAGCAATGCCCTGCTAGGGCAAGCCAAGGCCAAGCATTCCGGTGCCTAACCTTGGCAACCGTGGTCCTTTCTTCACCATATGCCATGGCCTTGTGCCCATGGTCTTCGCAAGACATCGTCCAAGGCGCCCAAAAGGCCAAGGGAGCCCAACCCAGCAATGCCTTGCTAGGACAAGCCAAGGCCAAGCATTCCGGTGCCTATCCGGGCAAAAACGCCCAAAGCATGCCCATTCCTTAGCCTATCCAGGCAAAAACGCCCAAAATCTGCACATTCTAGTGCCTATCCGGGCAAAAACGCCCACCAGCATGCCACCCTCCTATAGGGTTTGCGCAACCAACCAGCCTAACCACCAGTGGCAACCAAAGGTGCTGTTAGCGACGACTTCTGAAGACGCAACGAGACGCGACGTGTTTGCGCCCAGACGCGACGAGACGATGCGGGATCTGCGCCCAAGAATGCCTAGACCCGTCGACTTGATGCGGGATCAGCTCGCCCAAGCATGCCTAGTGTGCAAGGACTGTGTGCAAGGCTAGTGTCCAAGGCTAGTGCCCAAGGCTTGTGTGCAAGGCCAGTGCCCAAGGCTTGAACGCATGGCTTGTGTGCAAGGCTAGTGTGCAAGGCTAGTGTGCAAGGCTTGTGTGCATTGCTTGAGTGCAAGGCTTGTGTGCAAGGCTTGTGTGCATTGCTTCAGTGCATGGCTTGGGTGCAGCGGTTGTGCGCAAGGCTGGTGTGCATGGCTAGCGGAGCATGGCTAGTGTGCGAGGCTGCGTGCAAGGGAAGCGTGCAGGGCGAGTGTGCGAGGCCGCT
>NW_027518733.1:7500-22500 GCF_043159265.1 Tasmannia lanceolata | reverse complement strand
ATTAGATCCATGGATTGGACAAATTATTCACTGACAGAAAAAAAAATGAAAGATCTGACTGATAGTACAACCAAAATCAAAAATCAAATAGAAAAAATAAAAAAAGACAAGAAAAAAATATTTCTAACTACAGATACAGATATAAATATTAGTCCTAACAAGACAAGTTTTGATGATGAAAGATCGGAATCACAGAAACATATTTGGCAGAGATCAAAAAAAAGAAGTGCCCGATTAATACGTAAATCGCAATATTTTATAAAATATTTCATTGAAAGAATATACATAGATATCTTTCTATGTGCCATTAACATTCCCAGGATTAATACACAACTTTTCCTTGAATCAACAAAAAATCTTATCGATAAATATATTTACAATAATGAAACAAATAAAGAAGGAATTGATGAAACAAATCAAAATACAACTCAGTTTATTTTGACTATCCAAAAGTCACTTTCTATTTCGAATATTCGAAATAATAATTCACAGATTTATTGTAACTTATCTTTCTTGTCCCAAGCATATGTATTTTACAAATTATCACAAAACCAAGAAGTTATTAACAAGTATCACTTGATATCTGTACTTCAATATCATGGCGCATCTCCTTTTATTAAGCATAGAATAAAGGACTATTTGGGTACACGAGGAATTTTTGATTTCAAACCAAGACATAAGAAATTTTCGAATTCCAGAATGAATGAATGGAAAAACTGGTTAAAGCGTCATTATCAATACAATTTATCTCAGAATAGATGGTCTAGATTAGTATCGAAAAAATGGCGAACTAGAGTCAATCATCGTCGTACGATTGAAAATAAAGATTCCAAAAAATGGGATTCATATGAAAAAGAAAAAGACCAATTCATTTATTACGAGAAAGAAAATGATTGCGCGGTGAATTCATTGCCGAGTCAAAAAGAAAAATTTAAAAAACACTACAGATATGATCTTTTATCGTGTAAATATATTAATTATGAGGATAGGAAGAGCTCATATATTTATGTATCCCCGTTAAAAGTAAATGGGGGCCGAGAGATTCCCTATAATGACAACACACCTAAACCCGAATCATGTTATGTACTGGGGGATATAGCTATTAGTGATTATCTAGAAGAAGAGTCTATTATGGATACGGGTAAAAATCCGGATAGAAAATATTTTGAGTGGAGAATTCTGCATTTTTGTCTTAGAAAAAATATCGATATTGATACCTGGACCGATATGGATACTGGGACCAATATTAATAAAAATACTAAGAATGGGATTAATGATTATGAAATAATTGATAAAAAAGATCTTTTTTATTTCACGATTCATCAAGAAATCAACCCACCCAATCAAAAAAAAAACTTTTTTGATTGGATGGGAATGAATGAAGAAATGCGATATCGTCCCATATCGAATCTGGAATCTTGGTTCTTCCCAGAATTTGTGCGACTTTATGATACATATAAAATGAAACCATGGATCATACCAATCAAATTACTTCTTTTAAATTTTCATGGAAATAAAAACATTAGTGAAAATAAAAACATTAGTGAAAATCAAAAAAAAGATCTTCGTATATCATCTAATCAAAAAGAATATCTTGAATTAGAGAACCGAAATAAAGAAAAAGAAGAAGAACAGCCGGGCCAAGGGGATATTAGATCAGATGCACGAAACCAAGAGAATCTTGAATCAGATGCACAAAAAAAAAAAAAATATGTTGAAAAGGATTACGCGGAATCAGACATTAAAAAAAGGAGAAAGAAAAGAAAATACAAGAGCAACAGAGAAGCAGAACTAGAGTTCTTCCTAAAAAGATATTTGCTTTTTCAATTGAGATGGGACGATTCTTTGAATCAAAGAATGATCAATAATATCAAGGTATATTGCCTCCTGCTTAGACTGATAAATCCAAGGGAAATTGCTATATCCTCTATTCAAAGAGGAGAAATGCGCCTGGACGTAATGTTGATTCAGAAGGATCTCACTCTTACGGAATTGATAAAAAGGGGAATATTTATTATTGAACCAGCCCGCCTGTCTATAAAACGGGATGGACAATTTATTATGTATCAAACCATAGGCATTTCATTGGTCCATAAGAGTAAACACCAAACTAATCGAGAACGTCGAGAAAAAAAATATGTTGATGAGAATTCTTTCAATGGATCTATTGCACAACATGGAAAGATGCTTATGAATGGAGATGAAAATCATTATGATTTTCTTGTTCCTGAAAATATTCTATCTCCTAGACGTCGTAGAAAATTGAGAATTTTAATGTGTTTCAATTTCAGTAATGAGAATATTGTGGATATAAATCCAGTATTTTTCAATGAGAATAACGTAAAGAACTCTGGGCAATTTTTGGATGAGGACAAGTGTCTTGATACAGATACAAATAAATTCATTCAATTCAAATTATTTCTTTGGCCCAATTATCGATTAGAAGATTTAGCTTGTATGAATCGCTATTGGTTTGATACGAATAATGGCAGTCGTTTCAGTATGTCAAGAATATATGTATCCACGATTCAGAATTAGTTAATGGTACATTTTATATACATCATGTATCATAGCCGATATATGAAGACAGACAGGTGTACACACACGTTGTGTTACATTACATTCTGACACATGATACTGATTCAATGACGTATCAATTGGACCTAGGAATGAATCAACAGAATCTTCTTAAACCCAAATCATTCTCTTTCGTGGGTCCAGAAATGTACCATCCCTTTCTATGTATTGTATCCGAATCAAATTACAAATTAAATTGGATTTATTAATTCAATTTAAATAGAAAAAGTTATTATATGAATAAATCCAGATTATTGTGTGTACCAGATCGAAATGACTGGCATTATCATTTTATTATTATTCCTGATCGGTAAAATCCATATTTGTGGGAACGAAAGAAAAAAAAAAAGAGAGAAGAATTATTCTTTTTTATGGTAAAAAATTTATTTATCTCGGTTATTCCGCAAGAAGAAAAAGAAAAAAACAAAGGGTCTGTTGAATTTCAAGTATTCAATTTCACCAATAAGATACGGAGACTTACTGCACATTTTGAATTTCACAGAAAAGACTATTTATCTCAGAGAGGTCTGCGAAAAATTCTGGGAAAACGTCAACGGCTGCTGGCTTATTTGTCAAAAAAAAATAGAGTACGTTATAAGGAATTAATTGGTCAGTTGGATATTCGGGAGCCAAAAAATCGTTAATTTGAGGATTCATTTGAATTTTTTGGTTTATTAGATCTTGAATTTTGATGAACTTTGTTTCGTTTTCAACAATTCATGGAATAATGAATCGGGGAAGAAAGCATATGACTGTACCGGCTACAAAAAAAGACCTCATGATAGTCAATATGGGCCCTCACCACCCATCAATGCATGGTGTTCTTCGACTCATTGTTACTCTAGATGGTGAAGATGTTATTGACTGTGAACCTATATTGGGTTATTTACACAGAGGAATGGAAAAAATTGCGGAAAACCGAACAATTATACAATATCTGCCGTATGTAACACGTTGGGATTATTTAGCTACTATGTTCACAGAGGCAATAACGGTAAATGCCCCCGAACAATTGGGAAATATTCAAGTACCTAAAAGAGCCAGTTATATCAGAGTTATTATGCTGGAGCTAAGTCGTATAGCTTCTCATTTGTTATGGCTTGGGCCTTTTATGGCAGATATCGGTGCACAGACTCCTTTCTTCTATATTTTCCGAGAGAGAGAATTGCTATATGATCTATTCGAAGCTGCCACAGGTATGCGAATGATGCATAATTATTTCCGTATCGGAGGAGTAGCTGCTGATCTACCTCACGGATGGATAGATAAATGTTTGGATTTCTGCGATTATTCTTTAACAGGAGTTGTTGAATATCAAAAGCTTATTACGCGGAATCCTATTTTTTTGGAACGAGTTGAAGGAGTGGGCATTATTGGTGGAGAGGAAGCAATAAATTGGGGTTTATCGGGACCAATGCTACGAGCTTCCGGAATCCAATGGGATCTTCGTAAAGTTGATCATTATGAGTGTTACGATGAATTCGATTGGGAAGTCCAATGGCAAAAAGAAGGAGACTCATTAGCTCGTTATTTAGTACGAATCAGTGAAATGACGGAATCTATAAAAATTCTTCAACAGGCTCTGGAAGGAATTCCGGGGGGACCCTATGAGAATTTAGAAGTACGACGCTTTGATAGAGCAAAGGATTCTGAATGGAACGATTTTGAATACCGATTCATTAGTAAAAAACCTTCTCCCACCTTTGAATTGTTAAAACAAGAACTTTATGTGAGAGTAGAAGCCCCAAAAGGAGAATTAGGAATTTTTCTGATAGGAGATAATAGTGTTTTTCCCTGGAGATGGAAAATTCGTCCACCGGGTTTCATAAATTTGCAAATTATTCCTCAGCTAGTTAAAAGAATGAAATTGGCTGATATCATGACGATACTAGGTAGTATAGATATCATTATGGGAGAAGTTGATCGTTGAAATGATAATTGATACGACAGAAGTACAAGCTATCAATTCTTTTTCCAGATCGGAATCTTTAAAAGAAGGCTATGGCCTTATAGGGACGCTTGTCCCTATTTTTACTCCCGTATCGGGGATCACAATAGGGGTACTCGTGATTGTGTGGTTAGAAAGAGAAATATCCGCAGGGATACAACAACGTATTGGGCCTGAATATGCTGGTCCCTTGGGAATTCTTCAAGCTCTAGCGGATGGGACAAAACTGCTTTTCAAAGAGGATCTTCTCCCATCTAGAGGAGATATTCGTTTATTCAGTATCGGGCCATCCATAGCGGTCATATCAATTCTACTAAGTTATTCAGTAATTCCTTTTGGCTATCGCCTTGTTCTAGCCGATCTCGGTATAGGTGTTTTTTTGTGGATCGCCATTTCCAGTATTGCTCCTATTGGACTTCTTATGTCAGGATATGGATCGAATAATAAATATTTCAGGTGGTCTACGAGCTGCTGCTCAATCTATTAGTTATGAAATACCATTAACTCCATGTGTGTTATCAATATCTCTACGTGTGATTCGTTGCAACATTAACTTTTATTTCTTTCCTTTATTTCTAGGAAAGAGGTTGAATGTATTGAATAGATATCTTGATTTTTTTATTCACCATTTAGGTTGATGAACTAAACGAGATGGTTATATGAGTGAAACAAAACAGCTTATGAATTCGCAGTAAGAAGATTGATTCTCATTCCCTATGTACGAGAGGAAAGTGTAAGTAAAGATAAGCGGTGGAAACTGTTTACCCCAAGATTGGTTGATTAGTCATCATGACTTGAAGCGGGTGCAAAAGATCAACTGTATGGAGTTTCTACAATTGTTATTGTATGCATTATCATATCGGGAATCAATCAAAAATGAGTGGACGGTTAGGAACACCAAGGTACACAAAGGATTCGTCATGGAAATAATGTAAGGTATCAAAAACCAAAGGGATATTTTTGCATAAAAGGAATCATAATGAGGGCTTTAAGTTGGTAGAAATGATCAAGCAGTACTTCCCCATGATTCCGATCCAGAGTATGCTCCTATCCACTGATTAAAGAAATGACTATCGGGAACGAAGTAATCCTTTATTTTTTTTTTGAGAATCCCCTCTTCTGCGAAAGAAGAACAGGAACGAAAGAAATGGAATGCAATAGGAAAAATAAATAGTAATAGATCTTTCTTTATTCTTTCTTTCCTCCATCCCATCCGTATTAATACAGATAGGCTTCTTATCATGATTCATGAAATGAACTAATGTAGAGTGTCTAATTCTTTTTCGTAATCGAAAGATATGGGTAGAAATATCTATTGATACAACGAGTATTTTATTGAAAGATTAAGCTATTACTGAACAAAGATAAATTGTAATATTAATTATAAAATAAATTATGAGAGCAATTCGGAAGCACTTTGAATTTGTTATTATAGCAGACAGAATTCCATTGGTCTAATTAGGGACTCCCTGATGCATCTTTACTCTATTCACTCTCAAAAAATGCCGAGGTAATACTGAATCAGTCCTTAGATTTATTTGTGGCCATCGAGGAGCCGTATGAAGCTGAGGTCTCATGTACGGTTCTGAAATAGCGATGGGAACAGTGATGTTATCATCGACTATGATTATCTAACAGTTCAAGTACAATTGATATAGTTGAGGCACAGTCAAAATATGGGTTTTGGGGATGGAATCTGTGGCGTCAACCCATAGGGTTTATAGTTTTTATAATTTCTTCCCTAGCAGAATGTGAGAGATTACCTTTTGATTTACCAGAAGCAGAAGAAGAATTAGTAGCGGGTTATCAAACCGAATATTCAGGTATCAAATTTGGTTTATTTTACGTTGCTTCTTACCTAAATCTACTAGTTTCTTCATTATTTGTAACAGTTCTTTACTTGGGCGGGTGGAATCTCTCTATTCCGTACATATTCATTCCTGAACTTTTCGGAATAAATAAAACGGGGGGAGTATTTGGAACAACGATTGGTATCCTTATTACATTAGCTAAAGCTTATTTGTTCCTGTTCATTCCTATCACAACAAGATGGACTTTACCTAGGATGAGAATGGACCAACTATTAAATCTTGGATGGAAATTTCTTTTACCCATTTCTCTGGGTAATCTATTATTGACAACTTCTTCCCAACTCCTTTCACTGTAACAGTATATGATACTCTAGATTCATAACCTCCCTTAAGCAAGAGAAAGAAATATCAAATTATTCATGGATAGCCACGATATGTTCCCTATGATGACTGGGTTCATGAATTATGGTCAACAAACAGTACGAGCTGCAAGGTACATTGGTCAAAGTTTCATGATTACCTTATCCCACGCGAATCGTTTACCTATAACTATTCAATATCCTTATGAAAAATCGATCACATCAGAGCGTTTCCGTGGTCGAATCCACTTTGAATTTGATAAATGCATTGCTTGTGAAGTATGTGTTCGTGTATGTCCCATAGATCTACCCGTTGTTGATTGGAGATTGGAAACAGATATTAGAAAGAAACGGTTGCTTAATTATAGTATTGATTTTGGAATCTGTATATTTTGTGGTAACTGCGTCGAGTATTGTCCAACAAACTGTCTATCAATGACTGAAGAATATGAACTTTCCACTTATGATCGTCACGAATTGAATTATAATCAAATTGCTTTGGGTCGGTTACCAATGTCAGTAATTGGGGATTACACAATTCGAACAATTATGAATTCGACTCAAATTAAAATAACCACAGATAAACCCCTTGATTCAATAACGATTACCAATGACTAAGATTCATTTTTGATCTAAAGGAGTGAAGCTTCTTTCATTTTGGTTGGTCAGTAACTACAAATCATAACTATTGATTGGTGAGAATCGCGGCTTGATTTGGATTTAGAATATATGAATATAGTCATGATGATTTCGGAATATCAAACTCCGAACTACTCTTTCGGATACAGAAGTGGAATTAGTCCAATAACTGTATCTACCTCAATCCAGACCCCATTACGATTCAATTAGAAACGTATCATATACAAGAAAAAAACAAGGTAACCTCTTTTTTCCTGGCTGGGTCAGTAAGGTCATGAAATATTTCAACTTTTTTTTATCTCTTATTTTATACATAATGGATTTACCTGGGCCAATACATGATATTCTTTTAGTATTTTTGGGATCAGGTCTTATACTAGGGGGTCTAGGAGTGGTATTACTTACCAATCCCATTTTTTCTGCCTTTTCATTGGGATTGGTTCTTGTTTGTATATCCTTATTCCATATTCTATCTAACTCCTATTTTGTAGCTGCTGCACAGCTCCTTATTTACGTGGGAGCTGTAAATGTCTTAATCATATTTGCTGTGATGTTCATGAATGGTTCAGAATATTACAATGATTTCTATCTTTGGACCGTTGGAGATGGGGTCACTTCACTGGTTTGTACAAGTATTCTTTTTTCACTAATTACTACTATTTCAGATACGTCATGGTATGGGATTATTTGGACTACAGGATCAAACCAGATTATAGAGCAGGACCTGATAAGTAATGTTCAACAAATTGGGATTCATTTATCAACAGATTTTTATCTTCCATTTGAACTCATTTCTATAATTCTTTTAGTTGCCTTGATAGGTGCAATTGCTATGGCTCGTCAGTAATAAATACTTAGAATTAGAAATGAATTAGAAATCCAAAATAAAATTAAAATAAATTTAAAATAAAAATAAATAAGGCCTTGTTCTGTCTTCTTGTATTGTTATTACATCCATTTTGCTTCAATTCAATTTATATATTTATTGTTCATATATTAAATTAAAAAGGGTTTTGTTTTAGTTCGATCCATTACCAATACCTTCCTTTGTTCCGTACTTGTTTTATATTCGAGTCAATCAGTGAAATTGTTGTTCATATTGAAATGAATCGAGATTGATGAGGAGTTGGTCAATGATGCTCGAGCATGTACTTATTTTGAGTGCCTATTTATTTTCTATTGGTATTTATGGATTGATCACAAGTCGAAATATGGTTAGAGCACTTATGTGTCTTGAGCTTATACTGAATGCGGTTAATATGAATCTCGTAACGTTTTCTGATTTATTTGATAGTCGACAATTAAAAGGAGACATTTTCTCGATCTTTGTTATAGCTATTGCAGCCGCTGAAGCAGCTATTGGGCCAGCTATTGTTTCGTCGATCCATCGTAACAGAAAATCAACTCGTATCAATCAATCGAACTTGTTGAATAAATAGTCATAATGATATAAAAAAAGACAGATATATATAATATTATATTCACCAATTAAAATTAGCATATATGACTCGTATGACCATGTTTGCTGAAACGTAAGAAATCAAAGTATCTTGGTCCTCTTTCCTAAACAGATCCAGAGGTAAATTGATTCTAAAAAAAAATCAATTCTGGTAAACTACTGATTCATCTGGTATCTACAATATATGATTCATTTACTACCGATTTTACCAGATCGAAAATTGATAACGTTCAAAAAATTGATAGACACAATGTCACATTCAGTAAAGATTTATGATACATGTATAGGATGTACTCAATGTGTACGAGCCTGCCCCACAGATGTATTGGAAATGATACCTTGGGACGGATGTAAAGCTAAGCAAATTGCTCCTGCTCCAAGAACAGAAGACTGTGTAGGTTGTAAGAGATGTGAATCCGCTTGTCCAACAGATTTCTTGAGTGTCCGGGTTTATTTATGGCATGAGACAACTCGCAGCATGGGTCTAGCTTATTGATACGTTCCGTAAAACTCTACTTGAATCCATTTGATTCTTCTTTACCGACAAAAACCCGTACTCGAGAAAATATATTATTTCGAGCGCGGGTTTTTATGGTCAAAGTCTATCTTGTCTTTACCACGAGTTATTTTCCTTGGTTAACAATAATTGTTGTTTTTCCAATATCCGCGGGTTCATCAATTTTCTTTCTCCCTCATAGAGGAAATAAGGTGGTGAGATGGTATACTATATGCATCTGCTTGTTAGAACTCCTTCTAACGACCTATGCATTCTGTTATCATTTCCAATTGGACGATCCATTAATCCAATTGGAGGAGGATTATAAATGGATAAATATTTTGTATTTTCACTGGAGACTCGGGATCGATGGACTTTCCATCGGACCCATTTTACTGACGGGATTCATCACTACTTTAGCTACTTTAGCGGCTTGGCCAGTTACTAGAGATTCGCGATTGTTCCATTTCCTGATGTTAGCAATGTACAGCGGTCAAATAGGATCATTTTCTTCTCGAGACCTTTTACTTTTTTTCATCATGTGGGAGTTAGAATTAATTCCTGTTTACCTACTTTTATCCATGTGGGGAGGTAAGAAACGTCTGTACTCAGCTACAAAGTTCATTTTGTACACTGCGGGGGGTTCCATTTTTCTCTTAATGGGAGTTCCAGGTATGGGTTTATATGGTTCCAATGAACCAACATTAAATTTTGAAACATCAGCTAATCGATCGTATCCCGCGGCATTGGAAATAATATTCTATTTTGGCTTCTTTATTGCTTATGCTGTCAAATCACCGATTATACCCCTACATACATGGTTACCAGATACCCATGGAGAAGCACATTACAGTACATGTATGCTTCTAGCTGGAATTTTATTAAAAATGGGAGCATATGGATTGGTTCGGATCAATATGGAATTATTACCCCATGCTCATTCTATATTTTCTCCCTGGTTGATGATAGTCGGAACGATTCAAATAATCTATGCAGCTTCAACTTCTCCCGGTCAACGCAATTTAAAAAAGCGAATAGCCTATTCCTCCGTATCTCATATGGGTTTCACAATTATCGGAATTGCTTCCATAACTGATATGGGACTCAATGGAGCCATTTTACAAATCATTTCTCATGGATTTATTGGTGCTGCACTCTTTTTCTTGGCAGGAACGAGTTACGATAGAATACGTCTTGTTTATCTCGATGAAATGGGAGGAATAGCTACCCCAATGCCAAAAATATTTACCATGTTAAGTAGCTTCTCGATGGCTTCGCTTGCACTGCCAGGAATGAGTGGTTTTGTTGCAGAATTGGTAGTCTTTTTTGGAATAATTACCAGCCCAAAATACCTTTTAATGCCAAAAATACTAATTACTTTTGTAATGGCAATTGGAATGATATTAACTCCTATTTATTCATTATCTATGTTACGCCAGATGTTCTATGGATACAAACTATTCAATGTTACAAACTCCTACTTTGTGGATTCTGGACCGCGAGAACTATTTGTTTCGATCTGTATCTTTCTACCCGTAATAGGTATCGGTATTTATCCCGATTTCGTTCTCTCACTATCAGTTGAGAAGGTAGAAGCTATTCTATCTAATTACTTTCATAAATAGTTTTCATAAATAAGAAATAAAGTCAAATAATCCTGTGATTTACAAAATCGGTCGCTGTACACTGAAAAAAAAAAAATGAAGTGAATTGGAATTGTAATCAGATACATCTGGAGTTTTTGAGAACCATTTGAATTACTACTTGATTCAAATGGTTCTCAAAAACTCACACTAATTTTCGTTATATATTGGAGATTGATGTTCCCATGTATTCTTCAAGTCCCTTCTTCAATTCGCTGTTAATGTGAATGAACCATAACTATGTAGTCCTATTCCTAATAGATTGACCCCAAAATAGCATATCCAAATTATAAGAAATCCGATAGAAGCTACAATTGCCGAATTAACACCTTGCAAACTTTGATTTGTTCTAGTATGTAAATAAATCGCGAATATGGTCCAAGTAATAAATGCCCAAGTTTCCTTGGGGTCCCAATTCCAATAAGACCCCCATGCCTCATTAGCCCATACTGCTCCCGAAAGAATACCTATGGTTGAAAAGATAAACCCTAGACTAATGACACGATAACTCCAATGATCCAATCGCCGAGTCAATCGATACCTGTGATAATTTCTAAATGAAGGAAAAGAAGTGTTTTGTAAAACACTTCTTTTCTCATTCAAGTATTGGATCTCACCAAAGGAAAATGTCCCAATTAATAAATGATTGGTTTTAACAACAATATCTGTGTTTTTTCGAAATGTGATGACTAGAAAAGCTACTGATAATAACGCTCCACATAAAAGAGCTGCATAGCTCAATAACATCATACTTACGTGCATCATTAACCACTGGGATTGTAGGGCGGGTACTAATATTGCGGATTGATGCATTTCAGTTAAAAGACCTGAAGTGGCAAAGCCTTGGGTAAAAATAGCACTTGGCCCAGTTATTGCGCTTAAATTATTTTTATGGTTCCCCACTTTAGGAACCATATGAATAATGGAGAAACTCCATGAAAGGAACATTAATGATTCATATAAATCACTTAACGGGAAATGTCTCAAATAAATCCAACGAGTTATTAATAATCCTGTTATACAGAAAAAAGTAGCTATAATGCCTTTTTCTGATGAATCACATATTCCTACGATTTGATGGACTAATAAATCCATCAAATGAATCGTAATAACAATTGAAATGATCGAAAAAGATATGTGAGTTAATATATGTTCTAAAGTCGCAAATATCATAAAAAATTATTTTGTAAAAAAAAAAAGGGGGGGTGTGTGTTCCTCAATTATGGAATGGAAATAAGGAAAGGAATTGAATTCCTTATAAGATAGGATTTATCTTGCCCCTTTTAGGGGATGCCGCCACTCGGATTCGAACCGAGATGCTCTAGCACTGCTTCCTAAGAGCAGCGTGTCTACCGATTTCACCATGGCGGCTTGATCGAAATAATAATAGCCCATACTATGTTCAATCGTCGAGATTGATGGATTCAATCCAATCGATCTTAGGAAAGATTAGAATCGATGAATCAAAAAACTCGTTCAAATAAATATTTGAACGTTCAATAATACTTAACTTAGTATAGTGGTATGGTGTCAGTTTTAACAATCATTTTCACGGAGTATAAGTCCCCCTGGACCAGTTGGAACTAGAGGGTTATGTCCTCAGTCGAGGTATACAACTAAAAATTGTCCTTTTTTTTCTATCTCATTTTTTTTTTATGATTCATTTCTCATTTATCTCATTTCATGGATCCGACATAAAAATGAGATTTTTGTTATTGTGAAAGCGAATTGATGGGGAAAGTTACAATCCCCATCTCGCAAATTATAAAAATCTAATAGAATACCATTCTAGAATACTATAAGGAATGAAAAGTGAAACCTTTATCTTCTATCTAATGACTTCTTTTTTTTTTTTTCAAACAAAACAAAACGGAAATCAATCGTTTTTAGAACTCAATTAGACAGGCGAATTATTATTCTACATACCACAACATCCAGTTCTATCTCATATTGATGAGTTCCAAAATTCGTTAATGTAAAATGTAAATTATTCATCTTCTAAATCATCCAATTCATCGAGTCATGTCGATTCATTCAGATTATTCCGCGGCTTTATTACTTGTTTGTTGCACAAAAAAACTTTTTGAATGCCCGGTAGAAATAGATTTAGCTAAGGATAAAGCTTTTATCGCGGCCCAATATCCCTTTCTCTTCCAAATATTTTTGCGAATACGCTTTTTTGACATAGAAGTACGTTTCTTTGGAACTGCCATTTTAAAAGAAAGAGGTTTCTCATTTTTATAGTTGGATGTGAAAGACATGTATTGTATTGTTCAAAATAAATCGTTCTTTCTATCCATTATCTATATCTATTCCATAGTGGATACTTCCTTCATAACATAAAAAATACAGATATGTGCGCATCACATATAGTATAACTAGGGATGAAAAAAAAAAAAGGGTTCCAATTTATATCTCAGTCTATTTATATATCGTCATGTTACATTTAATAAATCAAATCAAAAAACTTAAGAACCCATACATTTTACCCTTACCTAATTTAAGAAAACAATAATATAAAATTTTTTCGATTAATTGATCAAACTCGAGAATGGAGTACCCATAATTTAAATTCAAATGAGATCATGTAGTTAATCTCTTAAACGATACATTACTTGATAAAGGTCATTTTAGTAATTTATTATTTCAGCTCTATGCGAAATGACGAGTATCGTAGGATTTTCCATAAAATATGTTTGTTTTATTTGACTAGAAGCCAATCAATCAGTTCCAGAATGAATTAGTCAATGACTCCAAATAAACTAACTAAAATAACTAGGTGTTATTTTATTAGGTCGAGTTATTGGTGGATCCTATAATTCATATCAGAATCAAGTACTATTTTGGTGTAATTCTTTTTCCTTATTACTATATGGATATAAATCACCGTAATAGTGGAATGATTGAAAATCTCATATTCTGTATCTCAATAAATATCTTAGTTAATCACTAGGTAGTCATTTTTAAGCAGTAACTTGGTTATTTGAACAATTGTAACTTCTTGATTTGAATTTTTCAAATATCTGGGAAAGAATCAGAATAATGAAGAATTCAAAATAATATTTGAGTTTTTATATCTTGATTTTTTTATTTATTTGATTATTGCTCTTTACAAAAAAGATAAGAGCTGGTGAATCGGAAAAATTAATAAGAATAAAAAAAAAAAGTTTGATTTGATTATGCAACCCATATATCAATATGCATGGATCATACCTTTCGTTCCACTTCCAGTTACTATGTCAATAGGATTGGGACTTCTGCTTGTTCCGACCGCAACAAAAAATCTTCGTCGTATGTGGGCTTTTCCCAGTGTTTCATTGCTAAGTATAGTTATGGTTTTTTCGGCCGATCTGTCTGTTCAACAAATAGATGGCAGTTCCATCTATCAATATCTATGGTCTTGGACCATCAATAATGATTTTTCCTTAGAGTTCGGACACTTGATCGACCCACTTACTTCTATTATGTCAATACTAATCACTACTGTCGGAATCATGGTTCTTATTTATAGTGACAAGTATATGTCTCATGATCAAGGATATTTGAGATTTTTTGCTTATATGAGTTTTTCCAATACTTCCATGTTGGGATTAGTTACTAGTTCCAATTTGATACAAATTTATATTTTTTGGGAACTCGTGGGAATGTGTTCGTATCTATTAATAGGTTTTTGGTTCACACGACCAATCGCAGCAAATGCCTGTCAAAAAGCATTTGTAACTAATCGTGTAGGGGATTTTGGTTTATTATTAGGAATCTTAGGTCTTTATTGGATAACAGGTAGTTTCGAATTTCGGGATTTGTTCGAAATCTTCAATAACTTGATGCATAATAATGGAGTTAATTCTTTATTTGCTACTCTGTGTGCTTCCCTATTATTCGCTGGTGCAATTGCTAAATCTGCGCAATTTCCCCTTCATGTATGGTTACCTGATGCCATGGAGGGACCCACCCCTATTTCGGCTCTTATACATGCTGCTACTATGGTAGCAGCGGGAATTTTTCTTGTCGCTCGACTTATGCCTCTTTTCACAGTTATACCTTACATAATGAATCTCATTTCTTTGA